>NW_017259533.1:232039-259979 GCF_001594045.1 Atta colombica | reverse complement strand
ATATATTATATATATATATTTTTTTTTTAACAAGTTCCATCATTTAGACCTTGAATCAGTGATGATGATGATGATAAGACTGCATTAATCGCTCGATATCTGCATACCTCTCAATAAACGTTTTTCACATAGCATGAGGTATGAATATGCGGTTGTCTCGATTATTACCAATCGCAATTTGCACATGAGATATAGATCCTAACGATCTCAATGTCCAGAAATTTGAACGCTATCGCTGTCAATACATATTTCCTCATCAAGATACGAGGTATGTAGCGTTTCGAAGATGTACTAGACGATGTTTGCGAAAATGCGCTTTAAAAAAAAAAAGAAAACATATAAATAGATCTTACAAAAATACATAACGTGTAATACGTATAAGCAAAATATTTTATAAAATTAAATGAACTTACTGTCTTTTGCACGCCTCATCCTGAATTGGAACGTAATAGATTTTATTTAGTTTATAGAAACGTTTATGAGATATTTTATTTTCTCGGAGAACTTATAATTAGCAATAGCTGTTTGAACTCTGTTGAAGCTCTCTGAACAACTGATGCGATAACATTGCTCGGAGCTCTTCTTTTAAACAGTGTTCCCTTCCACATTTCTTTACATACCCTAAAATAGAGGAGATTTTTTTTTATATACATTATACTTTGAAGAACAGATGCGACGTGGTCGAATGATGCCAAATTGGCACACATCATAAAAATACACTCTAACGATGTCGAATCTCTTTTATCTAAGGAATCGGTGCCAACGACAATAAAGTCTGTCTGTTCCTATTCTCTTTCCAAAAATTTCGGAAAAAGAAATCAAAACATATTTAAAAAGAAATCTTATATTTTATTTTTTTTTAAATTTGATTATATTTGACTTGATTATATGATATTTCTTTCAGGCATTGCGACTATCAGTATATTTTAAACACATTTTGTAACACACAATTCTTAACATGTTTTCCACATCGTAAAATTAGTAACATCTACATTACGTAAAAAAATCTATATCTTCGTAATCAGCATCCAGAGTCTCAATTGTCTCATCGCTATCAAGTATATCAGCCAGCAATTGTTTTAAATCCTTAGTTTTTTAAATCCTTTAACATATATATTATTGTCATCATTCTCTTCCACACCAATTACAGCCATTGTAATCAGGCGTTTCACCATGCTATACGGAATCATCCCATTGCAAACCCATTGATGACAATATTCAGCCAGGAAGCGCAGTCCTTTTCAGATTTTGTCAAGAAATTTCATGGCATGAGAGATGTAAAAATGTTATAAGAAAATGGTCCCATTTCTCAACACCGTCACTTCACGATAAATTTCCTTCCAATGATAAATCCTTGTACAAGCAATCAAATTAGGCATGCATTAAAAGAACGTGTTTTCCTAATGTTATTGTGTTTAATGATATTTCAAAGAGATTTTAAATTAAATCCAGAGATGACACACATATTCCTTTGTTATTAAATATTGTCACGCTTACTGAATGTAAGTAGAAAAAAAATGAAGATTTATTTACAATATTGTTACATTAAAAATTTCTTTAAATTAATGCTCTATAAATATGTAAGTTATGAAGTTTTTTATTATTGAAATTTTTTATTATTGAATGCAAAAACGGTTATATCATGACATGCGATTCTCTCAACGCGATTTAAGTTTCTTTCACTTAATTCGAAGAATTTGTTACGTCAATATTTTAATATCAATAAATTTCACATTAAATATATTACAGATATGATGCATCTTCAAATCGTAATAAAAAAATATAATTTTAAATGTATGAGTAAGTATAAAATGCTAAAACGAATAATATGTTTCAATATTTCCGTGCAAATGTTCGCTATCGAAATCTAAGTTATCTTGAAGAATTCATTACTCGTGTAACTTTAATGTTGAAAACGTTATGAATTCTTTTTAAAGGTATAAGAGACCAACATTGTTGGTCAATCTAAACTGTTAAAAAATAAATACATTATTTCTTCGAACGCTTTTGCACGGTCTATGTTCACTGCTATAATACTAAATCATTGTTTAATAACAACAATCATTTACTATTATAATAGAATTAAAATTGAATTGCTACAAAGTATAGTTCTGTCTCATTATTGCGATCAATAACAAACTTCAAATACAACGGTAAACTCGTGACATTAGCTTTACAGTTTTTAAATTTATTTCATATAATTATATGTTATTAATTTAGTTATTTTTTCTTATATATTTATCTAATAATATTTAATTACTTTTTTAATTATAGGAAATATTAATTTTATTCATAAAACATTTTTGTTTCTAATGTAAAATGCTTATATAAGCTTATATAAGTAAAGTAGCTTATAAGTAAAATTTCAACAAGAAATAACACACACGCATACATACACGCACGCACGCACACACGCACGCACGCACGCGCGCGCGCGCACACACACACACACAAATACACATACACACATACATGTTATATATACAATATATACTGTATAAACTGTATAAAAAGTTTCTTTAATTAGCTAAATAAATTTTAATTCCATCAATTAAGTAAAAGAAATTCTAAATTCGATCAAAGCTGATCTTATTTCCTAAATATTTCGATGTGAATTTATATACGTACATAGACAATTCTGTAAACAGCACAATAAAGTCCTTTTCAATTTTGAAACGCAATCATGGATGGAACTACAGTAATATTATAAAATTATGTATTATAATTATGTATTATAATTGTGTGTTCATACACATTCCCTTGAAAACCGAATCACTAACTAGTTCATCAAACGGATGTTTACTTTATAATCATTGGCGACAAGTATTGTTGAAGTT
The DNA here is from genome assembly GCF_001594045.1 of Atta colombica. Lineage (NCBI taxonomy): Eukaryota > Metazoa > Arthropoda > Insecta > Hymenoptera > Formicidae > Atta > Atta colombica. Next base: position 257,142 of record NW_017259533.1, on the reverse strand, counting down.
GGCACGCTTGACTTATGCGAAATTGTAAAATTGTGTCTCTACATATTCAACAGAGTAATCTAACCGCAAAACATGTTGTGACATGTCGATTTTACGTAGAAAAAAATTTTTATATTACACTTATATAAAAAAATCGTATCTAATGTGGTCTTCGTTACAACTGCCGTACATCGACGTTTCACTGAAGAACTTACGCACTTTTATCTGTTAAACTTAAATTATTAACCGAAAAATGCTTTACTATTATGTCGTATATATCCACTAACACATGTTGATAGTATTGGTGAACTACAATCAAAATATCTATGACAATTCATTTCATAGATCAACATGTATCAAATCGAATCACTGTCAAAAACAAAATCAATCAATGTCAAACATCTATCAAACCGTTCGTCAACGCACTATTTTTGACCCTAACTATACATACTGGGTTCCCAAAAACCTCAATCTCAATTTGCTAAATCGAGATCTTTTCATATTTCAAAACATTTCTTTTTCTTTGAAGACAGTCATCGAATGATTCAATTGTACACTGAAGACCGAAATGTGAAAGTTCACACATATGAATTATTAATCACGTATTCGTCTATTTGTCATGTAATGTAACATTTTCGATATTATTTAAAGCGTGAACTATTTATTCATATTCTAAAATTTTTATCACAAATTTTGTGAAAAAAGCTTTAAATTTATTGATAACACAACTTTTGACGTAAAAATTTATTTAAATTATTTTAATTCTTCACTCATACTGTTTACATACTGACACAGTCGTGCTCCATGCAATGTTCCAGTTCGAACATGAAAAACACAATTGACGGCATTCATGTACAGATATGTACCAAGTTATGATAATATTGCATTATATGCAACACATATTATAACAAGTTCTACAATCAGAAAAAGTTTAATTTCTTCAATAGTTTGAATATTAGAAAAGAGCAATTGCGAAGATCAAATAAAATGACAGAATTATTGCTGTATTTTATAATTTGTAACATCAATTTCTCTGTATTTGCATTGAGAGTGATTCGATTAAGGTCCAGACGTTTGTAATAAATTGCGCAATTGATATTAATATCAAGTCATGTCAGTTATTTAATTTTGAACTATAATATAATGTTAAAAAATACACCAACGGTTACATCGGTCTAACAGACTGTCATATTTCTGCTAACTTTGTAAGTCCTTAATGAAGAATGTACATTATGTGTAGTACGTACGTACATGCATATACACATACACACACACACGCGCGCGCGCGCGCGCACACGGTAGGGCTATGAACAACCTGTTACAGCGATTTGATAGTAGGCTTAAAATGCTTGTCCAACGCAATATTCTCCTCGATTCTGTCGGTCTTCAAGTCCAGTTCTTGGAAAATGGTCGTTATCTGAACATGAGTTTTCGCTCGTGGGATTTGTTCGCTGGTACAAATAATCTCTGTTACAAAATATGACCAAATATGACCATTCATGAACCGTCAAAACGGCTATTCAGCTCGAGAAGCCGTGATACATTATCTTTGCTCTGCAAACCAATCGAAAGAACAACAGATACTTTAAGATGCAGCGTGTTCGATGCTTGTAATTTGAGTAACCTGAAACTCTGTTTAAATTCAAATTTTTATCCGTACCATGATTTAAATTTGGATTTTAATAAAAAGAGATACGCCATCCTATTTGATATATGCGCGTTTTTGTAAAGCATATGGAATTGGCTTCGAAATGCACTTAATGTGCTCTCGTTTGTCGAGAAAGGACCTTTTGCAATCATTGACTGCTTGCGACAAAATCCGTTAAGAGCGCTCCCGTGAATGTACGCATAGAATTTGACTACAAAGAGAATATGCCTGGAAATACTATAGCCTATTGATTCATCATACGGTCGCGGTGTTTAGTATAATCCATTAACCAACGTTGTGCGCAAAATCACCGACACGCATTAAAATATACGATTCATTGAAATCGATAGCAGTCTCAAAAAATCGTTCATCATAACCATACCAACGTTTGTGGATCTGCAAGGATTTATTTATAAGATTGGAAAGAAATTTATGAAGAAGAGGCGGTGTTAAGAAAAGGAGCCATTCTCTCTCATTACATTTTTACATGTCCCATAGAATTTCTTGATAAAATCCGAAGAGTATTGTGCTTGCTGGCTGAGTGCTTGTCACCATGGATTGTGATGGGAAGACGGGATGATCTCATACAGCATGGTGAAACGCCTGATTACGATGGCTGTGGAAAAAAATGACGACAACAATTGGTGTGAAAAAAGATGACGACAATAAGGCTCTCATATACGTTAAAGGATGTGAAAAACTCGAATGGTTAGTAGATATACTCGATAGCGACGATTTGACCATTGAGACCCTGATTACGAAGATATAGATTCTTTGAATAATTTAGATGTTACTAATATTATGCGATGTGTAAAACATGTTAAAAATTGTGCGTTACACAATGTATTTAAGATATTTTGGTGATCGCAATGGAATATATCAAGTTTAAAATATTATAAAATATGAGTTTTTAAAAAATACATTTTAAATTTTTTTCTCCTTTCCTTTCCTTATAGTTAATAATAGCTGTTGAGTAATAGTAGTAGTAATAGTAATAGTAGTAGTGATAGTGGTAGTAGTGGTGGTGGTAGTAGTGGTGGTAGTAGTGGTAGTAGTATTTAGTAAGTATTGAATTAGTCGATAAGAAAGTGCGCTTGGCAATTTACATTAATAAAAATATTATCACAATTAGCTACTATGTGTCATAACAAATATTATCATAATTAATTACTAAATCATATCATTAAGTATCACATCTATTAATCGTGTGCAAGAAGAAAACATGGGAAAAGCACAATAGGAAAAAGAGGGAAAGAATAATATAAGTATAGGACCGTAACGGGTGGGAGAGAAAGAACAAAACCTTTCTATCTCAGATGCCGGTGAAACACTCCTCTCCCTCGGATTCTGTGACCCCCCGCACGCGCGCGCGCGCACACGCACGCACGCACGCACGCACACACACACGCGCACACACACGCGCGCGCGCGCGCACACACACACACACACATACTTCTTATATGCACTAACATATAGTTCTTTAGAATCAACCTATCTATTCTACTCTCCTGCAAAATTATTCTCTCTCTCGCAATTTGTTTGTAGTTAGAGTATGCAATCTTTACATTCAGTATTGCTTTAATCGCTTGTACGAAAAATCGAACAACAGCAGTAGCAGTAGCAGCAGCAATGTACTTCGCTGTAGGAAAAGAAAAAGAATTATTACGTTCCACTTCAAAATGATGAAACTCCATCATTTATGAAAAGATGTGCCAAGTAAGTTTAAGAAATCTCTATTTTATACTTTTTCAAATTAACTATTTAATTAATTATTTAATGTTTCTTTTATATCTTTTATAGCGCGCCCATGCATCTTGCGGTTCGTGTACTAGACAGGAAATACGCATTTACACGTACAGAATACAAATTTCTAGAAATTAGTATCAACGTTAGTTCACCGAGTAGAGATTGTGATAGGAGATAATCTGGAAATGAGTTAATACTATCTATCGAAATATGGAACTATGAACAATGTTGCAACATTCAAAACTATCTTCGGAACCATCACAAGAGTAATTCTATTAGTTGGAACGCTGACTATTCGATTCAATACGATTGAAAAAAAACTATTCGATTCAATACGATTCAAAAAAAAATTGTATGGTTGGAATCATCCGATGTACATTTAATGATGATTGAATCAACAACATTGTTTACCATATGTTCAACTTCAAGCTTAATGCATTGAATTAGCATTCGATTAATTGATTGGCAACGTCGAAAAAGTCGATACAAAGATACACGATTCTCGAATATCGCGTCCACTGTAACAGACGCTAAAGATGTACCAAATGTATTGGGAGTACAAATTAGTTCGGTTTTTGGGTGCATTTATTTCAAAACAAAATGAATGAACAGATCAATTAAAGTATTGTCCATCGCTGCCTACTACTTTTTTCTCATCTCACAGGCAATTTTCGAATTCCATCTCGAAAAAATGACTCGTCTTTGGAGGCGATCCAATTTTGGAGCCAATTTTCGATTTCTGTGAAAGAAGTGAACCGGTGACTTGCCAAATCGTGCTGTATCTTTCGAAACAACCAGTAATCAGAAGGAGCAATGTCTGGAGAATACGGCGGGTGCGATAAAACATCCCATTTGAGGGTTTCCAAATATTTTTTTACGACTTTAGCGATATGAGGTCGAGCGTTGTAAAGAAGAATAAGCGTTGTCATAAGAAGAAGAAGATATTTATCATATCTTTGCTCATATTCTGGTCGTTTTTCTCGCAATGCACGGTTCAAACGAATCAATTGTAGCCGATACCGATCGCCCGTAATGGAATCGCCAGGTTTCAGCAGCTCATAGTAAACAAAACCCTTTTTATTGGTACCACCAGATACAGAGGATGATCTTCGAACCATGAATGTTCAGCCGTGGTATTGATGTTGAGGTCGACCGGGCTTAGCGTAGTATTTTTTCTTCTTGGGATTGTCGTATATCCACTTCTCATCTTCAGTCATAATCCGATGCAAAAAACCTTTTCTCTGTTGTCTTTGAATCAGCTGTTCGGCTTTCAAGGTCTCTCGATTTCAGTTCATAAGGCACCCAATTTCCATGTTTTTGAATCATTCCCATGGCTCTCAGTACAGAAACTTGTTGAGTTATCCCCAATGATTCTGCAAGCTCCTCTTGTGTTTGATTCTGATCTTCTTCGAGTAATTCTCTGTTTTCGAATTTTTTTGGCTGTCTCTAATTTTTTATTTTCGAATTTTTTTGGCTGTCCAAAGCAAGGCTTATCTTCCACGTTGAACTCTCCATCCTTGAAACGTCGAAATCATTCCCTACATGATTTATTAGTTGGAGCAGTGTTACCATAAACTTCGACAAGCATTCGATGGGCTTCAGCCGCACTTTTCTTCCAATTAAAGCAGAAAATCAAAACCTCCCGCAAATGCTGCTTGGTTAACACAAAATTCGATATTTCAAACGCAGTAAAAATCAAGGTTTTTGTATGAAACTCAAAGCGATATAAACTGAATATTATTAGCAGATGTTTAATCTCTCTGAAACCGCCAAAATCAGGTGAACCACAACAGCTGGACCCATCTTTAGGGAAACGGACCGAACTAATTTGTATTCTCAATAATACAATGCACTACTGATTACTTTGATAAAAATCAACTCCTTGACTGCGAACTGTTAGCTGTAGTTTTTTATGCGTAAAAAAAAATTATGTAAAAGAAATATAAATAAAATTTTTAATCTAAAATTATGTAATTTCTTCATTCATATATAAAATAGGGGGCTGGAATATGCAGCTCATGTCTCTTCTATTTTTTTGTACAGAAAATATCTTTTATGACTGTACATGTGTAAAAAATTACTAAATAGAAAATAACTAGAATATCAAGAACAATATAGAATCGTTATAATGAATGAAAGGTATATAAAAGGATGAAAGAAACAAGCAGGGATTAAAAAATACAAAATTTATTATTATTATTTATTACATTGATTTATATGTAGTATTGAAAAAATACAATTAGGCATCGAGCAATAACGCAATATCGACAACTCGAACATCAGCGGCGTTTGGTTGTTCAAAACATCAGCTAAGATCAACGGCGTTTGATGACTTGAGCATTAATAGCAGCACTTTCTGGAAAAAAAAAACAAACTTGTTACTGTTCGCTTTAGTAAATAATAAAATACATTAACACTATAAACGCAACAAAAAAGTTTGGAAACAAAAAAGGTACATACCGTTTAACTTATATTTTGCCGGCGTTGATGATGACATTGATGATTTTAATGCTTTTTCTCCAGGACATTCCCAATACCTTGCTTTTTTCCTCAACTTATATGGACACAAGGGACGGTACACCTTGCGCTCGATCGCTTTTTGAAGTATATAGTATACTTTTATTTTGTCCATGTCTTAACGTTCATAACTGAAGCTTACGATTAAATAAAAAAAAACTTTATACACTATCTATATATACACACTGCCTATATACAATATTTTATATACTTGCCCAGTTTTAGTCTTTTTTAATTTGTACAAATAGGACAGATATTATACATCACGGAAATATTATATATATCACAGACTTCTGCACTCCGAGCAGTGTTTGCCATTTATGGCCGCATGCGATCTAATGACATGCTTACGAATGGTGTATTTACATGTGTCCGTTAATCTCGTCATACACGATGTACACAAAATTAAACAAACCACCTGTTGTATAACAAAAAAAATATCACTGTTTCGTCAGCATGTTCATTGCCATTACTTTCTCGAGATACATTATTTTGTTCTTAGTATCTTCACTCTGATCCTCATTCTGATCACTATTATAGTCGCCATTCTCCGATAATGCGTCCTCATCATTTATTCATTATTGCCTCAAAATTCACATCTTCGAATACTTCGTCAATATCCATCAAGTCTTCTTCTGATACTACGAATAATATGCACTTTTTCATCAGTATATTATACGACTTTAAGAAAGCTCGCTTCTAGACTGTACACTTCGAGATCTAAATTCATACTGTAACTCTTCTCTTCAATCGGAGTAGGTATCATTTTTTCTAATTTTTTTTTTAGAAATGCTTCAAAATTATATCCTCATAAACTTAAGAAATTTTAAAATTCTAGAGTTTCATTTAAAGTTTTTCACTTAAAGTGTTTCAATTCCTTTTATATACGTATTGTATAAAAATACAATTACTGATTTTTAATAGCAGTCGGATGTCAGCGCTCGAAATATCAATTATTTCTATCGCGATCAATTTTTATGTACTTATCTTAGACGTGCTTCTACCTCCCTCATAAAAATTTATGAAAATACAATTCTATCGAATTTCACTTGCATTTACTTTTACTAACCTTGAAACATATTGCAAGACTATGTTCAATGCCATGTCCTCTTCCAAAAAAAAGAATAAACGATCGAAGCTGAAAGAAAGGAGACATTGCGTTCAATATCATCGATTTCGATAGCAACCAGATGTTGGCACTTAATCGCGTTGGCGATTAATTATGAAATTTGGTCGTACTTATTTAAAATAATTAATAAATGTTGTTTCTAGAAAAATTACGCCATATCTTGATGAAAAAACGATTGGAGTGTATACCGGCAAATAGCCTTTATAACACTTCGTTTTACAACCATTTGTTTTTTTGTTCGCGATATGTTTTATCGCGTTTTTTTCTACGTATTTTCTTTGTTCGCGAGTTTTTCAATATTTTTGTTCAATATGCTCTTTTTTATGATGTTTTTTGTTGTCTTGTACGTGACTGTCCCCAAAATCTGTGATGTCTTACTGCCATTCCGCACGTCATACCCATCTCCGAAGAATTTCCCACGCTCCGCATTCCCCTTGGAGTTCCCGAGTTAGAATTCCCACATTACTACTTACATAATATTAAAAAACATTTCTTTTGTGAATAGAACGTTGAAACTTATATGTGCATTGGAGTTCTTCTTCGTACGCGTTGCTATTAGGTGTACAACTTTGCTTCCGCCGTTTTCCTATAGATGGCTTTAGCGGTAAGTGGTGGTCGAAATAAATAGATCATAGACGTCATACAATAAACTTGGGCATCTATCAACATAACCCCATAGAAACATTAGTCGATTTGTGTCTGCATCATAAAGTTATTCTCGATTGAAAATGTCAGTTTACGAGCCAAATTCTCGTCATTTGCGGGAGGTTTTAATTTTTTGCTTCAATATGAAGAAATCTGCGGCCGAGGCTCATCGAATGCTCTCAAATACTTATGGTGAGGCCGCTATTAGTGAAAGAACGTGTCGTGAGTGGTTTCAATGCTTCAAGAACGGTGATTTTGACGTCCAAGATCATGCTCTGTATTTGGTGGGACCAGCTCGGCATAGTGTATTATGAACTGTTAAAACCAACTGAAACAATCACAGATCGGTATCGAATGCAATTGATGCGTTTGAGCCGAGCATTGAAAGACAAACGGCCGCAATACAACGAGAGACACGATAAAGTGATTTTGCAGCATGACAATGCTCGACCCCATGTTGCGAAAGTGGTCAAGACATACTTGGAAACGTTGAAATGGGAAGTCCTACCCCCCCCCCCGCCATATTTTTCAGACGTTGCTCCCTCTGACTATCACTTGTTTTGATCAATGGCACACGGCCTGGCTGACCAGCACTTCCGGTCTTATGAAGAAGTAAAAAATTGGATCGATTCGTGGATTCGCCTCAAAAGATTACCAGTTTTTTCGATGCGGGATTCGTACGCTACCCGAAAGATGGGAGAAAGTAATGGCCAACGATGGACAATACTTTAAATCATAAATGTATAACCAATTTTTTACAATAAAGCCTCGGAAAAAAAACGGCGGAAGCAAAGTTGTACACCTAATATCTTTAGCGAAGTACATTTTTAACCATTCATACAAGCAGGTATCGCAAGACTGATTGCATCCGCGTAAAATACGATGTATATGATAAAATTTCTAGAATCGAATAGAGAGTAACTCCTCCCTTTTCCAAGAATTGCGAACGTATCGCGACGTTTTATCGCGTTTTTTCTACATATTTTCTTTGTTCGCGAGTCTATCAGTGTTGTTTCACATCTTTCTATTTTCTTTATTCAAAAGTTTATCAATGTTTATACTTTGTGGTTTATATTTCGATGATATTGATGACGTTGACGACTTTGATGCTTTTTCCCCAAGACATTCCCAACATCTCGCTTTTTCCTTTGATGGCGGTGGATTTGACGACAAGAGACGATACCCCTTTCGCTTGATCGATTTTCGGTGTATATATTCTTTTATTCCATATCTTAACATAACTGAAGCTTACGATTGAATGAAAAAAGCCTTATATACTACCTACATACATTGCATATATGTACTGTTGGACATACCGCGTTTAAAAAGCGTCGATGTTTTCGGATACATATATCCATACATACGTTCATACATACATACATATGTACTGTGACGTAACGTTTTCCGTCACAAGGGTCGTAAGAACTGACTAAACAGCGCAAGTCTGGCATCCTGAGTCCTTGTATTTTTTGTAAGGCGGAAGTATCTGCGCGCCTTTTAGCGTTATCTCGTCTGTTTTGTGTTTGTCTTTATTTGTGCGTCCGCAGATTTTCTGCATCGATTTCTCGTTTTGTTTTCGTGCGTTATCATATCGCGAGTTTTATAGAATAATTGGCGATCCCTCTTGCGAATTTTGCGGCGTCTCACCGAATAGAGGAAGAGAGAAAAGGACCGGAACCGAGAGAAGTCGGAGAAGAGTGATTGAGGACGGAGTGACCGGAGCGCCCAGCATCCTACAGGACGGATAGCAGGCGATATCGTCCTACAATTCGACACTTAACTTTAATCCATATTCTATCGCAACGTATTACAGGCGCATGGTGACGGAGTTTCGAGGGCAACAGCTGGAAATGGTCAAATGTCTACGCCCAAGTGTCGGTAAGAGATGACGGAGCTTGCGGAGACTTCCTTTGAGAGATAAGATCGAAAGCGGAATTTCCGACGACTGGGATGCTAATATCGAGATGCGAGTCTTCCGCAAAATAAAGATCCGAAAAAATCTCCTAAGCAACCGAAAAAAAACCTTATGACCCAGTCGAATTCCGCGCGCCAGAACACAGCATACGTGAATGACACGGCTCGCGCGATTTGCGCCCGCAAGGCCGCGCGCCAATTAGACGCGATAAGGCTTTCTTGAGGAGATAGCGATCGCCGGCACTTGTGCTGTAACGAGCGAGCGAGAAGCACCGGTGAGAGACGCAGGACCCTCGCGAGCTGAAAGACGAGAGGAGGATTGCCGTGGTGAGACGAGCGCCGCATCAATGTATGATCGCTAATTTCCATTCTCCGGAAGGCGCGTGTAATTATCGTTGTCGGATTTTGTATGTAAGACGCACACGGAATTGTTGTGTATCAGGTTTTTGGTTGTGCCTAAGCGCGCCGTCTACCGCGATGACTCGTTATAGAATTTTCGGGGGAGTCATTTTCCGCGTCCGTCTAAGCCACAGCCTAATCATTTCCATTAACTCTTAAAGATTTGTCTTATTTGAATCGGAATTCTATATGGTGTCTGCATGTTCTTTATCTCTTTCCGACATTCTGAAGAACGGTTCGAAACCCCGTGGACAAGCACGAAGTATTTGTGGTAACACCGTAATCATTTCCTATCTCGGCTATTTAAGCTATTCGAGCTATTGTTGCAATTTGGCGAGAAGCCAGCAATACATAAAGCGATACACAAAAATTAAAATATCTGGCCGCTGTAGTCTCCCAGCCAGCATTCCGCAGAATCGCATTTCTATCGGAACACTAGTTTCTGAGCGTACTAGTTATGTCCATGTTTCTGTTATGATCAATTTCCATATTGTTGAGTTTATATCGAATCTCATCATATGAACGTGACGCAATTATTTCCGAATGCCACGTGAGCACCCTGGACCACTTTATTCTTCGTCAGTTTTCCCTCGATGTATAGAAAGTTTTCGTACGCATTGTGTACAGATCTTATTGCTGTATGATATTTTTATCTCGTCGCTATACCCGAACGTTGTGTTGACGAATGGAGTTGTACGTGTGAATCTCAATCTTGATGATGCGATCGTCGAAGATCAGCTCATCTTCAATGTTTAGGATATTATTCATCTCAAATGTTGCGCACTGCAAACAAAGACTCTAAAAATGTAACGTTCGATGCACTAAACTTCTTTTTCCTGACATAGCTATATAAGCGAGTGTTATCGAGCTGTGACGTCATCAGCCTCGTAAAGAATGCGTTATCTCTCTGCGTGCGCTCCGTTCCGTTCAGCACGAGCAGCGTTCTTTCGCTTACGTTCACTATCACCGTCGTACGTGCAATCTAAGATGATCTCTTCTTCTCGAAAATCGAGCAATCGTTCTGATCGACAATGCGTATCATTAAATCCGTAATACTCCGTAAAGCAAGTAAATGATCTGCACTGATCTATCCGATATCTTATATCCTGGCGGCACACTCGGCGAAAATTCATGTATCGTGTGCGCGTTTTTACTATACGCGGTCAGGTTATCTACATGGATAATGTTCATTATGTTGATCGATCCATCCGATACATCCGATTCGTGCCATCTTCGCGGCTGCAGTATATGCTTCGACGAGAATCCCAGCAGCAATCCAATGATGTTGGGCTTACAAAGTTTATTCTGTATGCACATCTAATCTCGCATCGTGTTGTAATTTGCGCGGAGGATAATCGGATATTCTCCACCTTCATCATCATCATCATCGTCACTGATATCATAATTGTTATTGTAGTCACGCACTACGTCAATGGTTTCAAGCGCGTCGCGGCACGGCCATTTTTGTAAAATCGCGTGTTTTAAAAATTCATTTACGGTTCGCACTTCGTACGAACACTCAGGAATTGTAATTTCCGCGTCGTCTTTGGCGAAATAAAATTGATTCGATTCGTTCACGTTCGGTATCGTGTGATAAGTCTCAAAGATCGCTACACCGAGCTCGTCTCCATCATTTAAATCTATGACGAGAAAGTAGTTCATCGCGAGGACGGTGTTCTTCTTAGTGTAAGCGTTAGCGACATGACAAAAAACGATTAATACTAAGATTTTTCACAAAACCTTATCGAGCTTTTTAAATTCACGCGCGTCTACCATATCTACCTGACCATATATAGAAATACATCTGTCCGCAGAAGCTCTGATCGTACGTCTAATAAGACGTGCGATTGTACTCTATCGTTATAGCATCGTTCCCGAAATTCGCACCAATTCCTTGACGATCGAAGATTACCGAAACTATCAAAATATTCGACGTTGTTCCTCTTCGCGTATCCAGTGAGTACCAAGGCCTGCTGCATCGTCTATATTTACTGCATTCATTTCAGAGCGCGCCACTCGTCGGTAACATGTTACGCATGAACACGCTTTTAAAGTATAGTAGGCGCATACGTCTTGCGAGCTCGTTCAATTGCACATTGGTAGTCGCGCCAGACAGCATTTTTATCGTCTCTTTTTTTTCTTTGCAATTACGCCCTGTCCATGTTTGTATGGACCGAGATACAGTCCGCATCCGTATACGGAGTGATATACAGTCCGCGACCCTGTTCCATCGCATGATAGTGACGTTGCAGCTCTTGCGTGAGCGTGAAAAAATCGCGAGGGAGATCAAGAGGACTAGCAAATCGATCCGCAAAAAATCGCGTTCTGAAGACCGGTAGAATCGAGCAGAACATGGAATTGGACAGGTTTTAAGTCTATTATCAAACCCCTGCGACAAAATTATTAACAGTCCAGCATGCATGCGATAAAGAGACAGTCGCGCAATGATGACGCAGCATTTGCCTCCAAGCGCGAGAAAGGAGGAGGAGAAAGAGGAGGAAAAGGAGGAGGAGAAGAAGGAAGAGGGAGAGAAAGCGAGCAAGACGTTCGAGCGTTCCGCGACCCCGTGTAAATCCAATGATCGGTTGCACGATCGTGTACAGCTGATAACCTCTACTCCGCGTACGATGATCGTACCGACGATAAAATTGTTGAAGAATATTTTCAAAACGACAGACGACTCTCTAGCAACAAAACGTTCCAAAATCGGAAGATCGAGAATCGAGGGTTACAAGTCGGCTTGGGTCCACTGGGTCAAAAAGATATCGAGGTTATCCTGAGGGGAGTTAAATAGAAAAACGGTATAGTACATATTATGTGTACGACATTTATCTAGACAAAGATGGATTGATGTTAGGCATTGAATTTCGGCGTAAATGATATGGACAACATAATTATCGACGGCGTACGATACGCCGGTCCTTACGAGATAATTTTCAAGAGAATTCCTGACGATCTCTATGACGGAAAGCGATACACAAATACAAGAGTATGTTGCTGGCGACGAATGCGCACAAACACAAGCACTATTCGCAGAATCGAATATTGAGCAACAGAGGATACAAATAAAAATACGTAATCACGTCGTTGATGTCGATCACGCCCAAAAAACTGAAAAAAATCTGGAAATGGATTATCTCACGCAATGATATTGAATGACAATGCGATCGATTACATGCATTGCGACGATCTCAACGACGCTTCGCACCGAGAAGGCAACAACGCTCTCGACGAGATGCTGTCGATCATCGAAGAACTTCGCGAAGCCGGTCTTATAAATTAAATCGTGTATCGACGAAACGAGTCAGTTGAGTGACGTCAGCGAAAAAAAAAATACTTTTGCCCTGTGTATTGCATCGAAACTATGAAAACCCATGAAAAAGAGATCCAGCGAAAAGAGAATTAAAAAATTAGCTCTGAGAGACGTCGAATTGTCAAGGAATTGCATGCATTTCTTCTCTTCCGAGAAGAAATTTTCCGCGAAGACGTTCATAGTTCGAGGATACGACGATTTGTGAAAGGCTGATCGTCGAAATGCGCTCGTATTCGAACTTCAAGAGGACATCACTATATACTCGTCGTCATCGATGTATTGAGCAAGTACGTATGGGCCGTCCCGCTCAAGAGTAAGGATGGAAGTGAGACAGTTGATGCTATCGCTGGGATAATTCGAGCGAATGGAAGATGTCCGAAAAATCAAATTACAAATTACGGATATAGGAAAGGAATTTTACAACGCGATGTGCAGAAAATCTTGAAAAAAGACGACATTAATCACTATTCCACGAATTCGACATTGAAAGCGTGATTCAATCGCATGCTCAAAAACGACATGTGAACAGAAGATGTTTATACTTAACGGTAATTATAAGGTTCGACGAGCCGCGTCTCATATCAGATTACAATGCACGCAAGCATCGCACTATCGGCATGCGACCCACCGACGTGACTCCCGCGATCACCGAAAAACTCTTGGACACGGTGTATAAAAAGCGATAAAAATCGGTCCAATAAAATTCAAAGTGGACGATTGGGTACGCGTGATTAAGTACAAGATAGTTTTTGAGAAGATTTGCGCTCCAAATTGGATCACCGAGGTGTTTATCGTTAAGGGATTGGTACGTGCAGTGTCAATCCCGTAACCTTATCTACTCGAGAACTATCGCGGAAAATCCGCCGCTAGTGCGTTCTACAAGCACGAGTTGCGCTACTCATTCGGATGTGTATCTCGTGACAAAAGTACTGCGCAGGAAGGGAGACTAGGTGTACGTCAAATAGCTGGGATTCGATTGATCGCACGATTTAAGGACATACAAAAACAATGTCATTTGATAAAATTTTTATTCGTATATTTTATTTCTAGATATATAAAAAATATATATCAATATAAATATTAGGTGTACAACTTTGTTTCCGCCGTTTTTTTCCGAAATTCGAGGCTTTATTGTAAAAAACTATTTATACATTTATGATTCAAAGTATTGTCCATCGCTAGCCACTACTTTCTCCCATCTTTCGGATAGCGTACGAATCCCGCGTCGAAAAAACTGGTCATCTTTTGAGGTTATCCATGAATCGATCCAATTTTTTACTTCTTCATAAGACCGGAAGTGTTGATCAGCCAGGCCGTGTGCCATTGATCGAAACAAATGGTAGTCAGAGGAAGTAACGTCTGGAGAATACGGCGGGTGGAGTAGGACTTCCCATTTCAACGTTTCCAAGTATGTCTTGACCACTTTCGCAACATGGGGTCGAGCATTGTCATGCTGCAAAATCACTTTATCGTGTCTCTCGTTGTATTGCGGCCGTTTGTCTTTCAATGCTCGGCTCAAACGCATCAATTGCATTCGATACCGATCGCCTGTGATTGTTTCAGTCGGTTTTAACAGTTCATAATACACTACGCCGAGCTGATCCCACCAAATACAGAGCATGACCTTGGACATCAAAATCACCGTTCTTGAAGCGTTGAAACCACTCACGACACATTCTTTCACTAATAGCGGCCTCACCATAAGTATTTGAGAGCATTCGATGAGCCTCAGCCGCAGATTTCTTCATATTGAAGCAAAAAATTAAAACCTCCCTCAAATGACGAGAATTTGGTTCGTAAACTGACATTTTTAATCGAGAATAACTTTATGATGCAGACACAAATTGACTAATGTTTCTATGGAGTTATGTTGACAGATGCCCAAGTTTATTGTATGACGTCTATGATCTATTTATTTCGACCATCACTTACCGCTGAAACCTATTTATAGGAAAACGGCGGAAGAAAAGTTGTACACCTAATATATAAATGTATATTTTTATTATTCCCCATTCATCTTCGTTTTGAAGTATACAAAATACATAATTATTTGTAACAACTTGTATGGAGCAAAATACATACATGGTAGTAATACATAATACTAATACTTATATAAATTTAAAAAAGCATACCTAAAGTGTAAATTAAAATACTAGTAGTATATAATACATGTATAAATGTTAAAAACGATATATATTATATGAAAGTACAATAATCGTAATACATAAAACATGTTACTAATACTTGTATAAATGTAAATTACAATAATAATACATAAAAACAGCATATACTATATATAATACATATATTACAAAAATATCCGTCGATGCTCGATAACATCTCCGTTGAGTCCGGTATGACATATCGTTTGTCGTCATATGGATTCAGATTTTCGAATATGCCTCGTGTATACCTCGTGTAATTTAGATCGTATACACAATTGATGGCGAGTCATTTCGATTTCTTCGTTCGAACACCGCAATGTAATCATCGAACGTTATCGTTCACACTACGATGTTATTCTTTACATCTTTCGCCTTTATAGTGTCCTTCTTATCATCCACCGCGTATGTTCTCTGAGTTCAACGAATTCGGTTATTATTGCAACGTTGTTCTCGTCTTTCATCAGGTCGAATACTTTTTTGTTCACGAGAGGCATATCGTACATGTCCGCCGGATAACCGCTCGTATGGAATCTCAAGATTGCGCATTTCGACGACGATCAAATTTTCCGCAAAGATGCTGCGGCCGAAAATTCGGTTTCGCGATCATTGCCTCTGTGCTGTACCGTTCGTCTCATTTTGTTATTAATTTTACGTCGACGTGATTACGCATATTCTTGATGGTCTTGCCGAATATCGCATTGTTCATTAGTTCATACAAATTTTTTTTGAAATTGTTTTTCGCGCGCGTTCTAAATTGTGTATTAAGTTCGTAATCGCGAAGTCATGGAGATTGAGCGAATTGTAGCACCTGATAGATCTTTATTACGTGAAGACTGTGACATTACTGCAGATTGCGGTAGTGGATGACGTAACGCTGCTTATTGTACGTTACTAGAAGTTTATCTTCGCGTTTATCGCGCGTTGGACAGAAAGGTCAGTGTATGTCGTGTAGATGCGGATACTCGAGAATATAATCGGTGTATCCGGAACAATCGCGCTCACGTCAAAGTTCATAGCGATTCATCGAAATTCAGCGTATGGCAAAGTTTGACACATCGCCCATCCGTACAGATTATTCACGTAGTACATCAAATACGATGACGGTTTCGATGGGTCATACGAACGCATGTACTTGTAATTAGCCTGCGCGTATCTGCCAGAACATCGACTGAAGCCGCGTATACTGCGCTCTATGAACATGACACATTGATGTCGGTGAGCAATAGGGATAGTTCTAACTCAAGTCCTCTGAAGAGGACATGAGACGCGGGAGATATCCATAGGCGCGGGGGAAAGTGCGGTAGTACTCGTAGACGCAGGAAAGAAGGAGGAAGGTGCGGGAAGATCTCGGTGCTATCGATGTTTACGTAAACATAGAATTCCGTTCGATTACATAAACATGACATTCTGCTATTTTTTTCATCACTCGCCGCTGCCGCTGTCGCCATCCTACCGCCCTGCTACCGTCAAGCATCGCCACCGTTACTGTCATCGCTCTATCACCCTCCCCAACAATGCGTAATAACAAGATCTCACGTTTTTTATTAGCGCAAAGAATGGAGAATAAAAGAAAATACACGTGTAGTAATGCGAACAAAATTTTTTATTTACATTATACTTATTACACTGACTTTTTCTCATTTTTTTTTTATTATTATTATTAAATATATTTTATATTTTTTCGCGATCGACAGCGTTCGAATGCAATCGTTCAAACATCGCTAGCAGCGCTGGAAAAAGAGAATAAAAAATGTTTTTGATCACTATTCGCTTTTTCAGCAGAGAATAAATTGCATTAGTCATTCTAAATGCGATACCTTATATTTTTTATATTTTGATGACGTTGATGATGAGGAACACGTTGGCGATTTTGATGGTTTTTCATCAAGACATTCCCAATATCTCGCTTTTTCCCTCGATAGTAGTGGACTTAGCGGACCTGGTGACAAGGGACAGTACCCCTTGCATTCGATCGATTTTCGATGTATATATTCTTTTACTCGATTCATGTCTTATCGCTCGTAACTAAAATTTACGATTGAATGAAAAAAAAAGCTATATACACTGTTCATATACTGTCAGATCGATGACATGTCGCTACGCGTTGAAAGAAGCGTTGGTGCTGTTTATATAAACATACCAATGAAATGTGAAAAATATAAACCAGAACCGCTCGCGATGCTCTTATCTACTTTTAAAAAAAGTGTGGCCCAATAGGCAAAGGGACAAAGAAGTCACAAATGAAAAATATAATATGGATTATAAGCGCTCAGTTCCACAGTTGGTGTTCTGGAAGATAAACGAATTGGTCGTTTCGGTTATTGACAATAAGAATAATGGAAAAAGTATGGCTAACCATCTTGCGAACGTTGCGAACATAGCCAGCGTAGTCGAATATATTTGAAACGGAACAATTCGCGAATATTAACGACGAAGTGTTCGAAGAAATAGAAATAGATTTTGAGGAAATTGAATCAAGATTCCGACGAAGAAGTGTTATCCGACGATACTGGTTAGTGATTTGAGCAAGCACGATACGGATCACGCAGAGAAATTTGTGCCGTCTCCAGAAATCCGTGCACCGTACTAAACACGGCATCCAGTGCTATTATACAACGGGTAATGTTTTAATTGTATATACAGCTTCCATGATCCGTTTGGCTAACACCGTGGAATATATCTTGTAAGGAAACACGATATTGATTATATTGATGTGCTAAGCGGTTGATCTCGAATTGCAGAATGCCAATGTACACTATATTTCCACACAACAAGTGCTCACACTGCACACATTGAAAAAACTATTATGAAAAGTATCGTGAGCGAGACATTACTGGAAAATATGTGGGAAGACTATAATATAGATGATGTAATATAGATGTATGTTCTTGGTAATCCGCAAAAAAGAAACATAGGTACGCAAATATCGCCGGTGTAATTCCTATGCGATCGAGAATTAGATATATGTGATGAGAAACATGGAATAGTTATTAAAAAGCCCGTTTCTGGTCTTTATTCGCACAACAGAAAATGTACCCACGGTTACGAGACAAATATTACGAGGATGATGAAAAGAGACATTGATGGAATAGAAATGTAATAAAGGATAAATTATTATTAGGCGAAGAAAATCGCAGATAAGAGCCAAGGTGTATGTGCATTAAGATTTCCGTGGGTAATGAAAAGTGCGTTGAACTGCTGATTATTGTCAATATATGGATGGAGTTTCATGATCGCGATCTTGTGCTAAAACTGTTTTTCGATAGATGCAACGATGCTGTAAGTGTGAACAGTGCACTTTCGCAAACAAACATAATGATGTTAGAACGTTATGACATTCTAGATATGTGCTGCAACGTGTGTGAATGAATCACGTATAAGTGCTCCGTGGAAAAGTGCAACGTGATCTAAAGACTGTGAAAAGACATGAAAAATCATGAGCAAGTGGAACACTCCTTGCTGGAACAGCAAGGCGAAGTCGCTACTCTGGTGGAGTGTTTCGCGTGCAACAATGCGACGAGTGCATCGAGCTCGAAGAACTTTGTCCGCGTCCGCGTCTTATACTTGGACACAGACAATCCGTGACGAGGATCACGCGACTTGTGGCTGCAAAGTTGCAATTAGAGCAACGTTTCGTGCACATTGGTGGCGAGTACGCGAGTGACAACGAAAGATCTCTCATCTGGCGAGACGAGAGATCGACGCCGCGTTCGAAATATTGACAGGTGCAGTGGTCAACGTAGATTACATTGACGGCAGTTTTTGACGGAAGGCGCGAGAGAAATAGTGTTCGTATGCTGTAGAAAGACACGGTAATGTAAAAGTGAACACCGCATTCAACGGCAAGTTTGCGACGAAGAATAAACGTGCTAATAAGAGCATAAACACTAAGAACATTGAGATATACCGCTACACCGATTTGCGCGAGTGATACGAGCAGCATGGAGCTACGTTGACGTTACTCGAAGAGTTCCAGGAACGCGAGCATTGTCGCGAATTCTCTTTGGTAGTGAACAATTAAATCCCATCTGCGCGGGATTTAATTGTTGCCATATCAAAGTGTCGGTGGAAATAGCGACGAAACAAGCGATGATCAGTGTTCGACGGACAATGCATGTTTCGCGTGATCAATGGTCGCCGCTCACCTGGCTGAAAGAAATGCGGATCGAGAATCATCATACCTGCATTATGCGACAGTGTTGAATCTTATGGTATCGAATTTTCAATGACTTTAAAAGCATTTCCAGCATTTACGCGTTTGAAGCAGTATCATTCAACATACGATATCAAGAATCAATAAGTTCTTCCTCTGCGGCTCATCAGTGAAAAGAAGGAGAAACACATCAACATGCTGTACATGCAAGATCCACGTGACGACGGTGGTGTTGGACACTTTGCGTGGATAAAAAAATCTATTCCATTTCATAAGATTACAATTCACCAGAAAAGAGCACAAGAAATTTTTCTGCGATCGATAAGTACATATGAAAAAATTATTATAATTTTTCGTCTTATTAATAAAATAATGGTAATAATTATAACTTTTTTGTTTTTTTCAGATGTTTGCACTACTTCAGTACGAACGAAAAATTGCAGTCGCACGCAATGGACTGTGGGAAAATGAACGATTGTGCTATCCGACACCGAGCATGGATGACAAGTGGCCCGAATTTGAGAACACTGCAATAAGGAGCGTGTCCCATTCTTCATCTGACTTGGAGTGCATTCTACAGAAGAAAGAATCCAAAAAAGGAAGATGCGTCGTTGTATATCAATAGCACAGGTATTTAGTATAAGATACTACGTGCGATGTTCGTACGTATCCGACGATATTTTATCGCGATGAAGACTGTATAGTGTGGTTCGCGCGATAATTCCAAGACTTGGCACATCATGTAAAAAATATTCTATCCGCCAACGTGCCTATAGAAACTGCAATAGGAAGTGTATCGTAGCGCGATGCGGAGTCACATTTGCGAGAAACCGTTCGCACCGGACGACACGGTCCGCGATTATTGTCATCTCACCGGTAGATATCGTGGTCCAGCGCATGCAAATTGCAATCTTAAATTAGAAAAATTCATTATATATTCCGGTCGTTTTTCAATAATTTATCGGGCTACAATTTATAATTTTGGGCGTATTTTATAATTAATGAAATTGCTATCGCGTACGATGGACATGTAGATTAGATGTATTACCGATGACCAAAGAAAAATATATTTCGTTCACTAAACATGTTAAAGATACCGCCGAGAAAGTAGATTCGCGAAAGTGCATAAAAATACAATTCATTTAAATTTTTTAATGCAAGCTTCGAAATTGGCGTCACTTCTAAGAAGAGACAAATTAAAAATCGTACAAATTTTCAACACTATCGGATGAAGAATTTCCGTACGAGTACATTGACTGACGTCGAAAAATTGCAGGACATGCGTTTATCAACGCGCGAATTATTTTACAGTTCGTTAGCGAGTGGATATATAATATCCGAGAGCGATTACGCTTACGTCGCGAACGTCTGGAAGCGATTCTCCATTCGAACGCTCAGCGAGTACAGTGATCTGTACTTAAAAACCGATATCTTATTATTGGTTGACATTTTCGAAAATTTCCTCAATAGTTGTGTCGCGAGTCTCGATCCCGCACATTACTATACATTGCCTAATTCACATGGGACGCGATGTTAAAACATACACACGTAAAGTTTGAGTTACTCACTGACATCGATATGATCATGTTCATCGAGTGCAGTATATACGCGGCGGCCTTAGTCAATGTTTAAACAAATACAAGCAGGCTAATAACAAGTACATGCGTTCGTACGACCCATCAGAACTGTCGTCATACCTTATGTACTACGACGTGAATAATCTGTGGGGTGCTCTTCATCGGGTGCTACAATTCTCCATGGTCTCGCGATTACATTGATACACAATTTAGAATAATTTTTAAATACACAATTTAGAACGCGCGCGAAAAACGATTTCGAAAAAAATTTATAATACACAAATTAATGAACAACGTGGTATTCAGTATATAGTAAAACTATGGAGAATGTGCACAACCACGTTGACGTAAAATTAATAACAAAATGGGATGGATGATGCGAAGGCAATGATCACAAAACTTCCACAGCATCTTTGCGGAAAATTTGATCACTGTCGAACTGCACCAATTCGAGGTGAAGTTTGATAAGCCGATTTACCAGTGAATACCAGGTATATAAGATTAAATCCGCTGTTTGCTCATAGGTGGCATTACAGTGAGCATACAAAGCTACCCTGGGCACACAATACACTTTTTTTTATGTGTTTGACATCTGTCAACATTATCCAGTGCACATCATCGGCAATTTCATACAACAACATGCATTTTTTCTTTCGTAATCATGTCTAGTTTTTTGCTAAAAAAAAGCATAGGCGGGAAGCTTTGCTTTTCTATTTCAATTTGAAGAAATCGGCTGCCGAATCGCATCGAATGCTTGTGGAGGCCTATGGCGACAATGCTTTATCGGAAACAACGTGCAGAGATTGATTTTGCCGATTCAATGACGACAATTTTGACCTGAGTGGCAAGAAGCGTGAAAATCGGCCCGGGAAGATTGAGGATTGTCAATTGCAGGCTTTTTTGGACGAGGACGATACCCAATCGCAAAAAATGCTTGCCGAGCAATTGGGTGTTTCTCAAGCAGCCATTTCCATGTGGCTACATGCCATGGGGAAGGTTCAAAAGATCGGAAAATGGGTGCCGCATGAACTGAACGATAGGCAGATGGAGCGACGCCAAAACACATGCCAAATTCTGTTTGCCAGATAAAAAAAAAGTCGTTCCTGCATCGGACAGGCGATGAAAAGTGGATCTATTTTCAGAATCCTAAACGCAAGAAATCTTGGGTTGATCCTGCCCAACCATCAACATCTTCCTCAAGACCAAATCACTTCGGACGGAAAACGATGTTGTGCGTTTGGTGGGATCAGAAGGATGTCATCTACTACGAGATGTTAAAACCTGGTGAAACTGTTAATGCTCACCGCTATCAATAACTGATCAAATTGCACCGTGCTCTGCGTGAAAAAAGGCCGCATTATCGGAAAAGATATGACAAGCTGATTTTCCTCCACGACAACGCGCCATCGCACACATCAACAATGGTCCAAAACTACTTGGAGACACTCAACTGGGAAGTGTACCCCGCTTACTCATCAGACCTGGCACCTTCTGATTATCACCTGTTTTCGTCGATGGGCTACGCGCTCGCTGAGTGACACTTCGATTCTTACGAAGACATCCGAAAATGGCTTGATGAGTGATTTGCCTCGAAAGATGAGGAATTTTTTTGACGTGATATACACAAATTGCCCGAAAGATGGAAAAAATGTATAGTTAGCGAGAGTACTTTGAATAAATTTGTTTTTGCTTCCTAGGAAAAAAAAAGTGTTTTTCTAACTAAAAAACAGCGGATTTAAGCTTATACACCTGGCTTATATACCCTATGTGCATACTTGACATATCGAAAGTCTGCTTGTACGAATTTCACCACGAGTATATGTTACCACTGTTTCGCGACAAATGTAAAATTATATACACCGACACGAACAGTCTTATATACCGCGTCGAGTGTGAGGACGTTTACGAAACTATGAAACTCGATATCGTTAGATTCGACACGAGCGATTATTCAATTGACAATGCGTACGGTATGCCTCTCGCGAACAAAAAAGTACCCGGTCTGATTGAGGAAATAACGGTGCGATAATGACCGAATTCGTTAGTCAGAGCGAAGATGTACGTGGTGAGGATGGACGGCAAGAAAGAAAAAGATGAAATGTAAAGAGTAACATCGTAATGTTAATGATAACATTTGACGATTACACGCGTTTGAAGAGATTGAAATGACTCGCAGTCAATCGTGTATATGTAACTAAACGAGATGTACAAGATATCCGAATCGAAAATCGCTATGAGTCCGTACGACGACAAACGATACATCGTACCAGACTCGATCTAATTGGTATCCTATAGATAGACTTTTTAGTTTTCATGGGGCATCTGTTCCATTCCTATTGGTACCTCTATTATCCTATTTGCATTCCTACGTATACCTATGCATGCTGCGCAAATCTTATATAGGTAATTACACAAACTCCTACAGAATCTTATTGTCCTCTGTAGGAACCCATAAAAGAACCCATGGGAATTTGCAGCAGGGCGTACACGTACAATAATTTCACTTAAGATACGAAAATATGATAATTTTTGTATTTCTGATTTGTTACTTTCCTCTTAATTTTTTATTTTATATACATATTACCAACAGAGTAAGCAGTATGTAGTTAAATTGAAACTAGACTGTAATATAATTCTCATAGAATTCAATACATATTACTATCGAATGTCAATAACTTATCACAGGCCAGATATGTTAGTCAACTTCACGCGCATTGTGCGACACTAGTCGACTTTATATTTCTTAAATCTACTAATCTAGGTTTCTTAATCTAAGTTTTCAGCACTGCAGCAGCGGTAACGGCATTGAGTGCATTCAGTCCCATCGCTCATTGAGCGCTCAGTGAGTTATTGTATCTGTTTGGTCTATATTTTTAGTTCTAACGGAATATGCCAATCAGATGTATTAGCTCAATGAGCGCTCAATGAGTTATAATATTGATAACTAAATGCACCTGCCATCCTCGCGACCGCGAGTTATGGACAATAAGTGATTGCTAAATGTTGCGCCTAAACTTTTTATAAATACTTTCTCATAACGCTCACACCTCACACCTAGTTTATTTGCGAATAGCTAAAGAGAATCGACAGTACTAACCAATTCTTAACTGCCTTTCCATATTAGCTACAGTTTAACATACTTTTTATAACATCAGTTCACAGTTCGGTGACAAATAATCTTATTTATTGTTTATGATTTATTCGCTAAAGTAACAGGTTGTTGTGATATGTTTCTGTGAAATATACATTGATATTGATGTACATTGATGATTGATGTACATGATACATTCTAACAATTATACGTTAATCATGATAACTGAGATAGCACAGAAACTGATGGTTTTTTCCTTTTATTTACCGATATAAATTTCGATAATTAATTTCGTAGTTATTTTTCTTGATCTCTTATATAGAATGAATTCAGAATCAGAAGAAGACATTCAATCTCTATCCGATACACCACCAAAGCCAAAGACAAAACAAATCAAAAACATCATCAACAAAAATTCCGAAATGCTTGACTTTTGGATGATAATTTTAAAACATGGTTTTCCAAAGTTCATGACGATTCAACAAAAGTAAAATATAAATTTTGCAAGATGACTTTTACAGCTGAATTGGCTGTAATAAAAAATCATTTGACATCTCAGAATCATAAGCGTAAATTTTTAGAGACTCAGCCAAAAATACTTTTCTTTCCAAAAGTGAAAGAAGTATTGCAAAGGAATTAAAAAATTTGAATTAAAATTATGTGCTTTTCTGCTGAATATATTAGGTGTACAACTTTGCTTCCGCCGTTTTTTTCCGAAATTCGAGGCTTTATTGTAAAAAACTGGTTATACATTTATGATTCAAAGTATTGTCCATCGCTGGCCACTACTTTCTCCCATCTTTCGGGTAGCGTACGAATCCCGCGTC
>NW_017259533.1:228828-231632 GCF_001594045.1 Atta colombica | reverse complement strand
AAACAAACGCCGTTCAACATCTCTCGGCTTCAATTCGTACGGCACCCAATTTCCTTGCTTCTGAATCATTCCCATGGCTTTGAGGCGTTTTGAAATGGCTTGTTGTGTCACTCCCAATGATCGTGATTCTTCTTGATTTTGACACGAGTCTTGCTCAAGTAATGCCTCCAATTCTGCATCTTCGAAAACCTTCTCTCTTCCACCGCTATGCCGGTCTTCGACGTCAAAATCACCGTTCTTGAAGCGTTGAAACCACTCACGACACGTTCTTTCACTAATAGCGGCCTCACCATAAGTATTTGAGAGCATTCGATGAGCCTCAGCCGCAGATTTCTTCATATTGAAGCAAAAAATTAAAACCTCCCGCAAATGACGAGAATTTGGCTCGTAAACTGACATTTTCAATCGAGAATAACTTTATGATGCAGACACAAATCGAGTAATGTTTGGGGTTATGTTGACAGATGCCCAAGTTTATTGTATGACGTCTATGATTTATTTATTTCGACCACCACTTACCGCTAAAGCCATCTATAGGAAAACGGCGGAAGCAAAGTTGTACACCTAATATTATCAAGAATAACAATATTCTTGAATGGTATGATTGATACCACAAATCTACTTTCTCTGAATTTCTTTTCTCAGCATCTTATTTCACAAAAGAGAGGTACGATCGTAGGAATGGTTGAACCTTTTTGCTATCTCATCCTAAATATCATAAAAAGAACTTGACCTTTGTCATTGAGACACTTTTAAATAATAATTATCCGATTGATTTTATTTTTAACACAATTAATGATCGCTTAAAATCTTTATTGAGTAACAAAATCTTAAAGCAAAACACAAATGATACTTTCAATAAAGATATTGTTAAAAAGTCATGGTTTACGATTCCATTTGTTTCGGAGATATCATACAAATTCAAAGACATAATTAAAAATCTTGATGTTGACCTTGTATTTTTTAGTCTGAACAGCTTAATTCTTTTATTAAAACATAAAGATCTTTTACTTAATAAAACAAAAAAGAACATAATTTACAAGATATATTACAAGGATTGCGATGCAATCCTCCTGTGTCGGGCAGACAGGGAGAATTTTAAAAACGAGAATCTCAAAACATGTAATGACATCCGAAGAAACACGAATAATCATTACCGAACAGATTAGATCTAAACCATGATTTTGATTGGGAAGGCACAGAAATTGTTGATCAAGAGCGATTTTTGTACAAACAATGTATCTCGGAAATGCTACATATTCAGTTCATAAAAAAACAGTCTTAATTTGCAATCTGATACCAAATTTTACATCTCAATTCTCAATAATTTACATTGATTTAAACTACGCGCCATTTTTGTTTTTATTATTTTTAAGTAATATATGTTGGTAATACCGTCCGTTTTACTTATTAGTTTGTATACTGTGTAGTATCTTTGACTCATTTGAATATTGACCGTATCATACATTGACCGTCACAATATTCAGAACGATTGTAGTGAATTTATACTGAATAATTTACGGATGCTTTGCCTTTCGATTTTGATTGATTTTTGATGTTCACATTTCATGGCATATGGATGAATGCATTAATTTTTCTTTAAAAATAATTGTAACATTTTTTATATCTGCACAGATTTTTATCTGTTAATCATTGCCACTGGAATTGTTAACCATTGCCAATAGAATAAAGAGATTGAGTTGCTATTCTATCATCTCATCATAAAGAAATGAGAATTTTACAATACGTTCAGATATACTGGTGGCCCGGAAGCAGGCTGAAACATTTATGCCTACTAACTAATTATACTATAGTTTTTCGACAATAAACGATTTTTATTTTCGCACTAACAACCGCGCAAAAAACTCTCATTGGCCCTTGTTTGTTTTTATTTGTATTATTCAATTAATCGATGATGTATTAAAGGAACTATTACATATTTTTCAAAATTAGAATTAGAAATTAGTAATTTTAAACACTTTGTTTGTATCCCTTTAGCTGAAATAGTAAGTTCAGAAGCAAAAGGATTATCGATTACAAATATGTTTAGATTTTGAGAATCACAAAATTCTAAAAAAAAAACTGAATATTAATAATTCTCGTATCACAAAGATATATATAATTTTCATACATCATATCGTAACAGTTATAATAAGAATCGTAATGAAGCTATTTGTATTTAAACGGCCTTTTCCTGCCATAGTAATTCCTCTTGCCAACATGTGAGTACAACATGCGCTTTTTATATTTTAATTTGTAAACATCTTGCGTAGTTACCGGTAATATTTTTCAATTTATTTATTAACATTGAAAATGGCTCGATAGAGATCGAAACGTCTGTAAAATTTAGATTGTTGATAAAAATAGTTTTACTCATAATAACTTGGTTCATAGCTATTTATTTAATTATTTGAACCGTTATTCTTTGAATTAAAAAAATTTTCTTGTTTAAATTGACGCGTTCCTATTCATCGATTATTCTGCTTATATTGTCCTGCTTATTTTATACAGAAATAAAAACGAATTTCCATTATTAAATACTACAATTACTGTGCCTGTAGTCGACACAATGACCAGTAACAAAGTTAATCAGAAATCATTGCGTAGAAAACAAGAATAGAATTGTAGAACGAACTAAGAGAAAAGAAACAGAAAAGAAATAGAAAAGGTTAATGAAATAAACTCTACGGAAATAAAACCGCAAATATATGCGCCTAAGAAGAATATAGAAAAACCATTAGCTATTTCATTAATTCTTCAGTCTGGTATTTTATATATAATACGTTTCCATACATTTTCATTAT
>NW_017259533.1:214738-228728 GCF_001594045.1 Atta colombica | reverse complement strand
TATACATACAATATATATATAAATATAAAGTTTGTTCGCGTTGCATGTTTCAACATCCGGTAAAAAATTTTTCATACATTAATATATATAACAGAAATAACAATAGTAATGCGATAACATAGCAAATAAAGGGATAATTTTCACATTATTCGTTTTAGATTTATACATATTTATACATGAAAAATTTTTTACTAGACATGCTCCTATTTATTCATACCCTCTCCTGCTATCATAGGAACAGGTGAGAGTATGTTGGAGCATACGACACGTATTTATTATAGTATATTATATTGGGAGTACAAATAAGTTTCCGCCGTTTTTAATAAAAAATTAAGCATTTATTGTGAAAGAATGATACATAATGTTTTATTCAAAGTAATGGCCATCACTAGCCACTACTTTTTTCCATCTTTCTGGTAGCATGTGGATACCGCGTCGGAAGAACGCTTCATCGTTTAAGGCTATTCAATCATACAATTTTTGATATCTTCATATGATGTGTAGTGCTGCTCAGACAGGCCATGCGTCATCGATCGGAACAAGTGACAGTCGGAAGGAGCAATGTCTGGAGAATACAGCAGGTGGGGTAGAACTTCCCATTTGAGTGTTTCTAAGTAGGTTTTGACCGGCGCCGCTACATGTGGTCGAGCATTATCATGCAGGAGAATAATTTTGTCATGCCTGGAGTAATAGTGGGCACGTTTTTCCTTGAGTGCTCAACTCAATCTCATCAATTATGTTCGATAGAGAGCCCCAGTAATGGTCTCATTCAGTTTGAGCAACTCATAATACACGACACTAAGCTGATCCCACCAAATACACAACATGAGTTTTTTTCCATGAATATTCGGCTTGACTGTCGATGTTGAAGCATAGCCAGGTGGTCCCCATGATTTCCTCTTCTTTGAGTTATCGTAGTGGATCCATTTTTCATCACCAGTGACTATACGATGCAAAAAACTCTTTCGTTTATGCCTGGCAAGCAGCATTTCACATGTGAAAAATCGACGTTCAACGTTTCTCGACTTCAGTTCACATGGAATCCAATTCCCTTGCTTTTGAATCATTCCCAATGATTTCAAACGATATGAAATTGTTTGTTGAGTCACTCCTAATGTAAGTGCAAGTTCTTTTTGCGTTTGGCACGAATCTTCATCCAATAATGCTTTCAATTCCGTCTTCGTACACTTTCGGCCTTCCGCTACGTTCTTCGACGTCAAATTCACCATTCTTAAACTTTTGAAATCACTCATGACAACTTCTCTCACTTAAGGCAGCATCACCATATGCTTCTACAAGCAATCTATGAGCCTCAGCTGCAGATTTCTTCAAATTAAAGAAGTAAATCAAAAGTTCCCGCAAATGATGCTTATTCGGCTCAAAACTCGACATTTTCGTATAAAAAAAAATATATGATACAAAATCACTAATATTTCAAGGTTATGGTGTTGCCGGATGTCTTACAATATGTCGTTTTACATCAAACAATTTTAACTATAATTTATTAGTGGCGCCGTCTTTTATAAACCGCGGAAACTTATTTGTACTCCCAATAGTATTTATTATTTATGATTTTCAAAAAATATATCTAAAAAACTGAAAATCTTCCATAGATACGCGATGTTCTAGAAATTCAGTCCTAATCCTGAATTCTAGTCCAAAAATGAGTGCTAATTGGAAAAATTCATTTTTAAATAAAGAAAACTTAAATGTTCAACAACAAATTGATAAAGATTTTACTAGCTAGAAATTAAATTGGACAGAATTGGTAATAGAGAAATTATTTTTAATAACTATATTTTTAATATTTATTTGCATAATTTATAGAGTTGCGAAACTACACCAGAAGAAATTTTCGACAACATGAGAATAACTTCACCTTCTTTAGAAAATACGGGAGATCATCCACCTGCATTATGTTCATAACATTCTTATCCAGGAGCAACACAAATTACTCAAACTATATGTATCGTTCCTTAAGTCCGGTAAATCTTTATAAGTAAATCTTTTTGACGTCTGAAAAATATCTTCAAACTCTTCCAGGTCAAATCATTTTAATCAGAATTGACGCGTTGTTTACATTTGGTAGTTGTCTAAAGCGAGCGAGAAATTAAGTAGTTTCCGTGTATAAAAAACGAATTTCATGCAAAATTAAGTGGATGAGGAATAAAGTGGATTAATAGATGAGGAATGAAGTGGATTAAAGTGAAGGAATTAATTCGAAGTTTTTGTACGCGGCAAATGCGAAATTTTTCACTCGCTTAAAATGATTAATTTAAAATACCAAATGTGAACAACGCATCAATTCTGGCTGACATTTGGCCTAGAAGGGTTTTATAGAGTTTTTAGTTATCATCAAATGGATTGTTACACCATTTTATAAAGATTTACTAGACTTATCGAACGATCCTATTTTAACAATCAATAATACCATACTATCATCTCCTATAATTGTACAAGTTAAAATAATATACTAATGAAGTATTAAGAAAATGATAAACAAAATATACCTCTTTATGTAATGTAAAAATGATTTTAAGGAAATTATTTAGGAATACAAACCGTCTTGCACAGAACATACAATCATCTCCCATACAGCACAGAAAAATTACAGAATGATTTCACTGAAACATTGTAATATTGCATGGTGGTTGCGAAACGTTGCTGAATCATTGCTCCAACAATGTTAAGATGTCCGCTTTTTGTAATACGCAACGAAACATTCCAGCAATAATGTATTTGTTTTTTTAAATTTTTTACGAAAATTCTAAAATGAAAACTATTTTCTGTACATATATCTCACTAACTTCAATTTTCTTATAAATCGTATTTCTAGTGATATGTGCTTTTCAAAAGCAATTTTTTATGATAAAAAATCATAAAATATTTCACTAAATGTATTAATTCTGAATGATAAATTTATTTCCAAGGATACAGCATGTATGTGTGTACTCCGAGCAAATATTATCAATCACAAATATTATTAACATAACACATTAACATAACACATTAACATAATAATATAGTCGTTTGATAAGTTAATCATGAATTAAGTTAATTGCAGTGATTCTTTTCAATTCGAAGTCACTCTGAGTCAATTGAAATCGATTAAAAAATGACGGTATGAAATTTATTTATAAAGGTCGGGCGCTGGTTTATTCCTGGATGCATATTAGGCATAAATATGTACATCATCGATCACGTAATTAATATTTCGATAAATCATTTTCAGCAGCTTAATTGCTTATCCGATAATGATGCGTTGATTGTATCCAAATTTGATATTATATAATCTTTTGATTTCATATTCAAAATAAATATAAAATTTAATGGCCATCAAATAATAGATAAATTTTTTTATTTGAAATATAAAAATGGATTATATTAATGATCATAAAAATAACGAAACTGTTAAGTTAAAAGACTATACTACATAAATATTATAAAAAATTATATTTTTATGTTATTATAATAATAATTAAATATTAATATAGTAATAATTAATTATATAGTAATAATTAAAGAATTACAGTTTTGTAATGTTTCTGGAATATTATATGCATATTACTGATACATTGCAGGCATTGTTAATTTACATTTCTGTAATATCTCTGCAATGTTGCAATATGCAAAAAAGTAAAATACAAATGGTATTGTCTCTTATTATTTATTTAACTCTAATAATATGTATCATTCGTATAAAAGATTTGATATCAACAAAATTGGCCCCAAATTAAATTCCATGTAATTCCGGATACAAAATTATATAAATAATATTAACTTTAATGATATTTTATTCCTTTAAAAAATTTGATATCAAGAACTAACGCAAAGTTAAATCCCATTTCTTTATACCAAATTAAATAAATATCGAATATTAATGAAATGATAAACATTTGTATAAAAGAGTTAATATCAATAACTGTAGCGCCAAGTTAAATTTTACTATCAAAATCAAAAGTAAAACAAGTGATACTGTCTTTATTATTATTTACTTAATCTAAATGGTACTATCTTTAATTTTTATGAAATGAAACCTAGTATACGTATATCTTATTGAAGGATCTTTCTATTCCAATCCAAAATAGTTTAAATTCTCTTAAATGAAATTATTATATCACAATTCATTCAAAGACATTTTCTCTTCCACTAAAGTACTCTTCAAGTAAAGTAGTGGTTATTTAATTCTCTTTCAAAATATTACGTGTATTACAAAACATTATCACAAAATTGCGTTACCTTTGCTCAATTTAAGTATTATCACAAAAAAATTAAATAGTTAATCATATAAAACGAAAAAATTTAATTTAAATACAATAGAAAAATTTTTCATGTAAAAACACTTGACGCTGCTAAATCTCGATGTAATAATATGGTAGTAAACTATGAATGTTTAGAAAAATTAGGCAAATAAAAATGTAATATTTAGAAAAATAACAAAAATAAAAAGCATATTGGTAAGAAAAATTAGAATCATATTAAAAAATATGAATATTTAGAAAAATAAGAAAAATAAAAAGCATTTCCAATTTAGAGAATTTCCCAATGTTATTCAGCATGAGTATATAGTTTGTATTAAGTTATAGAGTCATGTAAATTATGATGAACGTTGTGAATGCTATTAAGTTTAAGTCTAAAATAAATAAATTTAGATTTGTAAGACATACGTTATGAAAGAGAAATAAATAATAGTAAACTTTATTCTTATTCAGTGTGAAATTCAGATTAAATTTACTATTACTTTAAATTATTTACTTCATCTAGCAGCGCTAAGTGTTTTTACATGAAAAATTTTTTTATTTAAATTAAATTTTTTCGTTTTATACAATTACTCTTTAATTTTTTGTGATAATACTTAAATTGAACAAAGTAACGCAATTTTGGTAATGTTTTGTAATATTTTGTAATATTTTGAAGGAGAATTAAATAATCACTACTTTAGTTGAAAAAGAAAATGTCTTTGAATGAATTGTGATATAACAATTTCATTTAAGAGAATTTAAACCATTTGGATTGGAATAGGAAGATCCTTCAATAAGAGATACGTATACTTAGGTTTCATTTCATAAAAATTAAAGATAACAACCATTTGGATTAAGTAAATAATAATAAAGATAGTATCACTTGGGTTTTGATTTTGATAGTAAAATTTAACTTGGCGCCACAGTTATTGATATCAATTCTTTTTTTATACAAATAATACATATCATTAGATTAATATTCATTATTTATTTGTTTTGGCATAGTATAAAAAAATGGGATTTAATGGGATTTGCGCTAGTTCTTGATTTCAAATCTTTTAAAGGAATGGTACATATTATTTAAGTTAATATTATTTATATAATTTGGTATCCGAATTACATTTGGAATTTAATTTGGCGCCAATTTTGTTGATATCAAATCTTTTATACGAATGATACATCATTAGAGTTAAATAAATAACAAGAGACAATACCATTTGTGTTTTACTTTTTAATTTGATAGAATTTAACTTGATTAATTAAGATTATAACATCTGGGTTTAAATTTTTCATTTGATACATTAATTTTTTTCGAAGAGTAATAATTTTTGACAGAGAATTAAAGTTGAATTACTTAGATTGGATTAAGAAGATCTTCAATAAGAATATCTTTGAAGAAAAATTAAAACTATTATTAATTAGGTTGGATACTTAGTATTACATACAAAAAGCTAATTTTATAATAACGTTATCAATAATGTTGTCGATTAGTAGAGTTGGATAAGTTAAGTGTTTTTTTTAACTAAATAATGTTAAAATTAATGGCTTTACAAAATTAATAAAGTGAAAAGTTGAAGGAATAAAAAATTAACTTAACGTAAGTTAAGTCAATATTGCATTAACTTAAATTAAAAAAAAAGTTAATTTTGAAAAAAATTATTTTTTAGATCAAAATGTCCTAATTTTTCTTAAAATGAGATTACACATTATTAATATATGACATTAAATAACTATGGATTATTAAATAAATTTAATTTTTAATTTTTTTATTCACATATGATATAATTTAATAAGCATAGATTATGGCTGCGTTGGACGCTGATGTGCTTAAAGCGCATATGCGTTAATGGCTTCGACACACCAGCGCGATTTGCGACTTGCAAATAGCCAGATAGATTTTTAGATTTTTATTTTTTAACAAGTCTTAAGCCATAAGAAATTGATTACAATTGAATGCGAGGAGAATATTTGACTGTAATTGGTCAATTTCTTTTGACTTAAGGCTTAAAACACCTATTATAAATCTGGACAAAGACTTAAGGCATAACCGCATAAACCAATCAGAGGGTTGTATTAGCAAATAAGAAATTATATATTAGCTTAAAAAATTATTTAAGATGATCTTAAAATATGAACAGATTACGAATATACGTTCTTAATTTTACTATATCATATTATTTTTCTAAGATATTTAAAACAGATAAAAAAATTTTTAACTTAAAAAAAAAGTTAAAAAGTTAACATTTAAAAGTAACTAAGTTAAGTTAAAAATTATTAATTTTTTAACTTTTTTTTTAATTTTTAATGTTTTAATTAGTTACTATTCAACCCTTCGATTAGTCATTTATCTGACATTAATAAGTGATGTTGTAAATGACGTTGATAATGACGTTGTAAATATATGAATAAATGACTTCATTAATTGGTACAAAAGATAACGTCATTATTACGTCATTATTACGTCTTAAATAGATCACATGACGTCAATAATTCAAAATGACTATTGGGGTCAAAATGAGTACAGTTTACTATCTGAGGCGTCATTCATCGTTTCTGATGTCACGATTTCAACATGGCCGTAGCGATTACTCAGGAGCCTTAAGGAGAATATTAATTGGTTCAGTGATCCAATTATGCAGTACTTGTATTTCATGTGAAATGAGTTTTAAAATTTTAATGTATACAATATATGTTTTATACGTTTTATACATAGGAAATATAAGAAATCTCTCGCAGTGTTAAATTTCCCAATTCTGCTTGCTTTCAATCCATTTTTGCAGAATTACATTTTATAAAAGATATTAAAAGGATGTTTTTTTTTCATATAAGTATATAAGTCATTTATTATTAAGAGACTTTGTTTACATATAATATACACACATGATAACATCATAGTTTAGGAACACAATTTCAGTACAATTACATATTTTAATTAAATAATAAAGTGTTTAAATTACATACATTTGGAAAACAATGTCATTTTTATCATATAATATTAAGTTAAAAAAGATCATGATAGCTGATTTTGTTTTTTTTTCTAATATGTCCTGGAATGCAACTTGATTATATAAATTATACATAAACTGAAGGATTCATATTCACAATATCTTTACAAATTAGCGCTTTAAAAAATATATACAGATATATGAACATAGCAGCATTACATATTACACAGGCCAGAGTTATTAAATATCTTTATGTGATTATTTCTTAAAGAACAAATGCAAACAAGATGAAACTTAGTGATTTTCTGAGATTGTGATATCGTATATTTACTTGTATACATCATACACAGATGAAATGTTCATTAAATATTATTTACATATTGAAAGAATCTTCGTATCTTGTAATAGAACATAATAATACGTATCTTTTTACCATAGATCTTATATATATGGATACATCTTGTAGCTATAATTAGAGGACCAAGTTGATAGAGCAAGAAAATATATCTTCTATCTTTTTATGAAAATATACTACGCAAATTCGAGCATAATATCATATAAATATGTATAAATTTAAATCATGTTTTATTGTTACATTTTAAATCATAATCGTTTATTAAGTACACACAAATAAAAGGAAATATTATCATTCTTCCTCCAATAAACACATAGCATCTTATCATTTTTGCAAGACTTCGTAAATTATAACCTATCGGTTAAAACGTCACCTCTTAATATATTTGAAATTGTTGATCATTTTTCATGTCATTTTGAGCATGCGCATTGTACATTTGGTATAACGAAGGATAGGATACAACGCATTTACTGTCTCTTTCTAACAAAAAAAGGGCATCCATGTACTCCAAGAGTGCGTTCTACTTTCGAATTATACATGAAGCGCATGCTATATTGTTTTATCTTTCTTTATTAATTGATAACAACAAAGACAAATGATGCCTCATGTACGCACCCCAAAATTCATTGCCAATACTGAAAACCTGAAATTTTCGTTACATGCATTATAGTTTTTCAGCATTGACAGTTAATTTTGGAACAGCCCATGTATATAAGATTTATGCTTTTTACTAATTAATTTTTTTGTTTTGTAATCGTAATTAATTTCAATAATGATCACTTTCATCACTTCAAAAAAGAAATGATCATCATTAAAAATGCCTTATACTTGTAATAAAACATACTCACAATTTTCAAAATTAGGAAATTATGTGTATGTAAATTATGTGTTTATTGCGTGTATGTGTTTAATGCATTGACAAATTTATGTATCATATTTTCATTATAAAATACAAACATAAATAACTAAACTCGTTTGTTTAACTGTCATATTATTTTTATTCTGTTATAATTTTTAAATAAATGCATAAGAAAATGACTAGCTTCTTTTCACAATGCTTTGTGCCAAAATTTATAAATTAAATAGAAACTATGCGAAAATTTTTGAAAAACGCAATCTAAAATTTACTTTACAATTATTATTTATTATAAAATATATTAATTTCTTCTTCATAAAATGAAATTAATTTCTTTTAATATAAATAAATTATAACAAATATAACATAAACAAATATAATTGATATAGCATTACGCGCAGAAATTAAAGCATCACTTTTCATGCCTTTGAAAAATGGGTAAACTTTAAATGAGTAACTTTTACAGAAATACACACATAATGAAACGTCAAAAAAGAATTTTGTAGCCTGAAATCTCTACTTTTCTGTACTTAAAATAATTGGTTCATTTTTACAGAAGGTTTGTTCGCGTCGCATGCTCCAACATACTCCAATATGCTCCTATCATAGCTCTTACTCACTCCAATGCACTCATTAGAATGAGTAGAAATTGAAGAATGGCAGGAGCATGTTGGAGCATGTTGAAGCATGTTGGAGCATGCGACGCAAACCTAGACGCTACAAATGATGATCTGTTAAATTTCAAAATTTTTTGTGAAAGTTTCATGCCGTAAATGAAAAGTTGGGCACAAATACTGTTTATAGCTTTCGAAAGCGTGAACTTTTATCTTCAATTTGTTTTTTTGTTGAACGTTGTATTTTCTCTCGAGTTGATCAATATTGAAGTAAAAATGGTCCTTTTGACTGCTCATAAAAGAACGGAGTAACGTACAATATTCATTAAAAAGAAAAAAAAAAGTTCAATGTTTTTACTTTAAGATGCTCTTATCATTTTTTAGGCAGAAATGAGCTTTTTATGTTAAAAACTTAAGTAAAAGGTGAAATTGAATACTGAATACTGAATGCTCTGCTCTTCACCGATTTTGATCAAAATTGCAGCAATGTTAGAGGAGTCTACCAAGTGAACACCTGTAAAGCCATTCCTGCTAACTGGACTTTAGAAGCCGAGTACTGAACATTTAAAAATATACTAAAAATCTGGAAACAGTCTAACATCTCGGAAGGTATGCATTTTTGAGAAAAATTAGCCCATTAGCGAGAACGGTTTTAAAGTGTTCACTTGGTAAGCTTTTCTAACATCGCTGCAAATATCAAAATCGGAAGAGCAAAACGTAGCCTCTCCTTGTTAAATCCGACTCGGCTTTTTGTTATTATATTTATGTTATTATATTCATTACTTTGTATTTAATCTTTAAATTTACTATTTTATTATATCTAGTCTACTTGTTATTTATTATTAAACAAAATATAATGATTGATATTATAAAAGATACAATATAATGTAATAAAGAAAAATTAATTCCTAAAGATTCCTAAAGATATCCTCAATGATACAAAATGTTTAGATACAACAAGGCAATAGAAATCAAGCACGGTAATCCTTGGCAAACCAATATGGTTAACAAACTTTAATAATAATTAATCTGCCTACATGTTTCGGCTCACTTTTGAACCATCCTCAGAGACAGTATAATGTAAATACAAAAAAAAATTTTTTTTCTTACAAATTAATTCATTTTATTAAAAAACTGAAAAGGATAGGAGTCAAGCGCAGAAGATGTCGCGCAAATAATATATCTATGAAGTGTGAAACTTCTTTATTCACTAAAACGCGCTTATATATTTTGGTTCACTTTTGAACCCTCCTCAGAAACAACACAAACTAACATAAATAAATTGTAAATAAAAATTCTGTCATAATGCAAATAAGAGGAATGTGAACTTGGAAATAGACAGGTGTACATTTCCAGGGTAAATGAAATGCTTCAGGATATGAATACTTATGAGGTAGTTAAAAGAGATCTGACAAGGAGGATGATAACGAGCTTACGCGCTTTATTAGTTAATTGGAAGGAAAAAAAGTATATAGCTAATTCCATATAAAAGTTTAAGTAATGATGGGATACTTCCGAGAGCCTACGTTCTTCCGAAGATATATAAGCAGGACTATCCCTTTCGTATAACAGTTTCTTCGATAAATAGCCTTTTATTCGTTAGCAGTATTTCTTCATAATATTATCATAAAAATAATCCCTAAAACAATAGTCATATCGAAAATAATTTTAAACTTGTTAAAGAACTTGATGATAGACGTTTGAGTAATGAATTTCAATTAATGAATTTCACTGAATATTGATCTCTACCTCTTTATTAATCCCCCATTGACTATGCGATGGACTGTATTAAAGACCAATTGGCAATTTATTTCTAAAGATTGTTGTTTACCGGAGAAATTCATTCAAAGCGGTTCAGTTTGTTTTAGATTCTATTTCTTTGTTTTTGAAAGTGTTATATATAGGCAGAATTACGGGATTCCTATGAGCTCCCCGTTATCTCCCGTCATTATCGCGGATCTAATTATGCGAAAGTTGAAGATTAGAGCTTTGCCTTTGATTTGTTGCTCTTTTACTATAGGTTTGTTGACGACATATTATTGGCGGCATCTGTGTCTTCGGTTAGTACCATTTTTAATATTTTTAATTCTCAACATCCTAGACTTCAGTTCATTATGGAGGTAGAAGATGATAGATTGAATTTTTTGGATGTTACAGTGAGTAGGGATAATGAGTTGATAGAGTTCAATTGTACCATAAGTCGACTTTTTCGGGTAGATATTTGAATTTTTGGTTACAGCATCCGGTTTCTCAAAAAATAAGTACAATCGCGGGATTAGTTTCGCTTTCGAATCCTAAATTTCATCTTGATAATTTGTGTTTCATTATTAAAGTGTTGTTAGAGAATTATCCATTGAACTATATTTGAGAATATTAACAATTATTTGAAAAAAATTATTATGACTAGTAATAGGAAGAATGTTGTTAATGATAATAGGGTTGATGCAGTGCAGCCTTCGTAATTCATTGTTCCTTTCATTCGTGATATTACTAAGAAGTTAAGCAGATTGAATAGCATATGAAGGTATCGTTCTATAGTATATTATATAGCATATATAATAAATTGCGAGAATTTATTAGGGTGCAAGGACTCTTTACCGCATGACAAGAAGTCGAATGTTGTTTATAAGATCTCGTATAAGAGTTGTGATACAAGTTATGTGGAACAGACGTGTAGACAGCTGAGATCAAGAATCACATCTGATAGAACACCTCTATGTCATAACGGAGCATCGATTACAAGAGGGCTATGATTTCGATTGAGACAACACTGGACGAAGAGCCTCACTACAGGAAGAATTGATTTCGGAGATGATATTCAGAAGACAGACGCACGAACTTGCAGATGGGTATGGAGGAACTCCCCAAGGCCTACCTCCCGATCATAGACAAGCTATAAAGGCTGAAGTCGTTGTCAGTCAGTGTCGTTCGTACGCAGTAATGAGTCTTTCTGACGTGATTACTTTCCAACTTTTATTTTCATAGAATTAATTAGTATTTTAATATTAAATTTTTCCATTTATAACCTTGAATAATGCTAGCTAAAACTAAAAGTGACTCACTGTCTCATCTCTGATGACTGACTGACTGAACCAAAATATCAAGAACTGATTTTTGAATAATTCATAGTAATGTTTGTGATATAATTTGTGATCAGGGTGAGATCCTTATTTTCGGGATAATTAATTATAATCTTAAAGTTTTTTGATAAATTAGTTTTTCATTATATATATTCTCTATTCCGATATTTCCAACATTTCCTTATTTTTGTTCATTTTTCTTTTTTCTTTTTCTTTCACTCTTTTTGAGTTTAATTCTGACATTTAAATTGTTGAGGTAGAGGGGAGCTCACCATGACAGGATAATTTTTATTTACAATTTATTTATGTTAGTTTGTGTTGTCTCTGAGGAGGACTCAAAAGTGAGCTGAAACATGTAAGCGCGTTTTAATGAATAAAGAAATTTCACACTTCATAGATATATTATTTGCACGACGTCTTCTGCGCTTAATTCCTACTGCCCGTATCTTTTCTTTGATTTGTAAGGAGTCTTGGTTAATTTGATTTATTATACGGATTAATTCATTTTAGTGAGCTACTTCCACCTATTAACGAAACTATAATATAAAAACGAATTCTAATAACAATCTAAAATATTATTATTATTATTATTATTAAAATATTATTAAAATATTATTATTAAAATTATTAAAAGGTAAATGTTTTAGAAGCAAAAACGATTTATTGTAAAACAATAGAAGTTAGTTTACTAAAACAAAAAATTCACCATATCGCAAAACTTAAATTCTGTCGGTTTAGTCAAAAATCAGTCTTTGATCATTCAGCGAATCAGTATCAATTATGTTGAAATTAATGGATAACTTTTAATACACTTAGAACGTTAATCGCAAAGAAAAAGAAAAAAGAAAGAAAACTCTGATATTAATTATAGTTTTATTTATAGTCCAGACGAACATCAAAATCAAATCTGAATCTTTAATAATTTAATCTTAACCCTTAAATGTCACGGAATTAATTGGACCCCAGCATGGAAAAGTGTATACTATTCTTAGAATTTTCAATATATTTTGCTTTAAAAATTTGTTTGAATACACCAAATTTTACTATAAATATATTAAAAAAAAAATTAATTAAAATTTAAGAAGTACCTATATACTCTTTTTAAACAAATAAACCATATATTTATTTAATTTTTAATATTTTTTGCTAAAAATTTAGGGTTGTACTCCTAAGATAGCATTTCTTAAAATAAAGTCCGACATTGGATATTCTAAAAAAGGTATTTATTTTGCGAAATGAATAGAAAAATTTTAAAGAAAGAAAAAAAATTAGTGATTTATTTAACCTAATATATTTAGCAAAAAAGTTATAAATAAAGTATTTCTGGACACATAATTACAAAAGTATGTAAAGATATTACAAAAAATACAAAAACACATAAACATTGATTTTATTTTAACCCAGAAATTCAACGCAAAAGTAAACGCGATGCTTATCGGCCTGTAGCACGATGCAAATTATTAGGGATGAATCGAATATCCGGAAAATATCCGATGATATCCAATATTATCCAACACTTTTTTACTACCTGACTGATTAGCCGGATATCATTAATATTCGGGAATATATCCGGTTGAATTTGATATAATCCAAGCAGATACCGGATATCCGATGTTACATTCTGTCTGGATATCCGATGTTACATTCTGTCTGGATATCCGATGTCCAGTAATTTTACGGTTCGGATTCGATACATCCCTTTAAACTATACTTCATCTAATTATTCGTGAAAAAATTATAATTACCACACTAAGAAAATTTTATAGCGCGAACAGTAATATTTACAATCCGACAGTAATATTTACAAAACGATGAAATTTACACAAAAACATGAATAAATAATCGCTTCGATTTTTATTTTGCACAACGTAAATGATACACTGGGATATTTTATACCCT
>NW_017259533.1:189957-214638 GCF_001594045.1 Atta colombica | reverse complement strand
ATATACATATATATATATATATATATACGATTGAAAAAACCTTGGAATCTTTTGGATCCTCAATGGCATTTAATGTGATGAAGAATGTACACTGATTGTCATCATCTAATTGACTTAAGATTAAATTATTAAAGATTCAGTTTTAGTTTTGATGTCCGTCTGGACTGTAATTAATACCAGAATTTTCTTTCTTTTTTTTTTCTTTTTCTTTGCGATTAACGTTCTAAAACGTATTAAAAGTTATCCATTAATTTCAACATAATTGACACTGATTCGTTGAATGATCAAAGACTGGTTTTTTACTAAACCGATAAAATTTAAGTGTTTGAAATATGATGAATTTTTGTTTTGTTTAGTGAGTTACCTTCTATTGTTTTATAATAAATCGTTTTTATTTCTCTCCCCCAAAAAATTTATCTTTTAATAATTTTAATTGTTATAATACATTTTTTAGATAGTTATTAGAGTTCGTTTATATTATAGTTTCCGTTAATAGATGGAGGTAGCTCACTGAAATAAATTAATTTGTAAAAAAAAAAATTTTTTTTTTGTAATTATAACATCATACTGTCTCTGAGAATAGCTCAAAAGTGTGCTGAAACATATAAACGGATTAATTATTAATAAAGTTTTCACGGATGCTTTCTATATAAAGATTATGCAAATTTCCTCGGTGTCTAGATCCATTCTTGGAATGCCAACATTTCGTGAATCTTGCAGTCCATTTCATCAGAGCAAGCACGAAATGTTGGCATTCCAAGAATGGATCTGGATACGGAGGAAACCTGCGAAACGTATAATCTTTATATTAATAGTTGTTTTGTTAATTATTTGGTTTGCATGAGATTACGTGCTTGACTCTTATTGTTTTGTTGTATACAACCATTTTGTAATAAAGAAAAATAGTCTGAAATTAAAATTGTATGTTTCTTCCTTTCTTTTTAGTGTACAATTGAAGGGTTTTGCAACAATGATCTAATTCACATTTTAAAATAGAAAATAAATTCAAAAGTTAAAGTAAAATAAATACATTTATTGTTCGTTTTACAAAAGTGAATTATTCCACTATTAAAATGCCATTCAATTAATGTAGGTACATTTGTACTATGTTTAATCTTTATTGAAATTTCCAGTTTATTCAATTATTTTCTTGCTTTCAACAAATTAATTTGATAATTTAAATAATAATTTTTAAATATTATAAATAAAAAATAAATTTAAAGTATGTAGGGGAGATCGAGGCTAAGTAAGTTTTTTTTCAATTGCAGTTTTCAATAATAAAATAAACGATTTTATCATTGTCAAATGATTATTAGCGTTTTATAGAGTGATTATAAGATTACAAGATGGCAATAAAAAGGTGTTTGCAACTTTATTTCATTCGGCTTATATACACGTCCGGATTATATACACAAAAAATTATGTGATTCGAAAAATGAAATCTCAAAAATTATTTTTGACTATCGAAATATGTTTGATTACCTAAACATAATAACGCGGCACATAAATTAATCAAATTTCATTGGTAAAATAGACACACGAGATGTCATCTACAATAAATTGGAAACTTATAAGATATATTTTTGCCACTCATAATTCAAATGCCCGCTTAGCCCCGGTGCCCACTTTTAGCCCCGATCTCCTCTATCTTATAAAAAATTGTTTCCTGATAAAATTCGTTTAAATTTTGTAATTTTAAATTTTAGTGCATGGGATTAAAAGTTTTAATAAATAAAAGTCTCTAGCTATAGTTTAGTCTTTAAGGACATTAAAAGATGCTAATTTTTTAAATTTTAATGCGAAATTTATTAGTGTAATTATCACTGTTCGAGTTTCAACAAATTAAACATTTAAAGACTCATATAGAAGTCTCTGCGATTTGAGTTTGAATGAGACCTAATTGCAGACATTTGTATAAGATAAGTTCGGGTAATTTGTTAGAGCTCATGTATAATGCAAGATAAATTTGAATCAACATTTTAACTCTAATATGATATTCATGGGTTCAACGTACCTTATGGGATTTTTTACATGCTATAACTTTTATAATATAATTCGAAAATCCAGAATGAGGCTGAAAAAAAACTTAAATAAAACTGGAGAAAAAGGGAGTACCCACCGATGACCTTGATCTTGACATATGTAGTCAAGATCATCACCCTGAACTTCCAACAAGTTTTAGCCGTCACTCGTTATTCATTAAAAAGTTATTAATAAAAGTTTGAAAAAAAATTTTATTTCTGTTGTATATGGTATAATATTAGAAATTACCTTTCCTTGCTTAATGATTTTCCAGATAAAGCAACTCTCACGCTT
Source organism: Atta colombica (assembly GCF_001594045.1). Taxonomy (NCBI): domain Eukaryota; kingdom Metazoa; phylum Arthropoda; class Insecta; order Hymenoptera; family Formicidae; genus Atta; species Atta colombica. Next base: position 212,322 of record NW_017259533.1, on the reverse strand, counting down.
GGGAAAGGAGGACACTTCCACATGAAGCAACTTTCGAAATCTTATTAGAGATCACTCAGAGTCATCATTTCGAAAGTCGCTTCACGTGGAAATCGTGCGCCCCCAAACAGAGAGGGAGGTAGGATCGTTTTGCGTTAAAATAAAACCTAACCCTAATCCAACTCATTTTTTAATGCGAGGTGACCCCTATTTCGCGTAGAAGGTTGTAAACTTCTAGTAGAACTTTCTAGTAAAACTTTGCTTCTTGAATGTACAACTTTCCGCGAAAGTAAAAAATGGGTTAAGTTTTTTAATGAGAAACGACTCCACCACTGAATCCACACATACACTTTTCAACATGAGATTCTATATAGGTTTACAACTTTCGTTATAGCAGAAATAAGACATTATTTTTTAAACTTTTTTTATTAATTACTTTTTAAGGAACAGTGAGCAATGCCTTGTTGGAGGTTACTCAGGTGATGATCTTGACAACATATGTCAAAGTCAAAGTCGTCGGCGGTTTCCCTTTTCTGCAGTTTTACCAAAACTTTAACTGATATGATAAGTCTGCAAGGATTTTTTTGCGTTATTCTCGATGAGAATGCACGAAAGTTCAAAGAAAGTAAGCTTGGGACCCACATGTGATTAGCTTGTAAGTTTTCGGCGTTCTAGATACCTCTTTATTTTTCATTAAATAAATTATATTTCAAGAACTAAAAAGAATTATATTTCAATATAATATAATATAATAAATAGTAGAAATTTTATAATTTTTGTCAGTTTTCGGAGATCGGGGCGGATTTATTGCTATAGAGCGAGTGTTGCATCGTCCTCTAAATCCTAAATAAACTTAATTATATGTACTAATATTTATATATGTACAATCCTTTATCTACTTATATTATTACTTTTTTATATTGTACAAATAATAAAATTTTATTTATTAATTGTAAATTTAAAATATATAAATTCTTCAAAAACGTCGATTTTCGATAGTTTCAATAATTATACTTTTTTGAGCGATATCGTATTATTTTTTTTGTTAGTTCAAAGAGTCAACTAAAAAAATTATACAGGTTTTTGCTTAAATATTAAATTTAAAAATTTGAGAATTTTTTATCAAAATAGTCATTTTTTGCGAATTTTTCCAATAAAATTTCTTTGAAGTATTCTAATTGAAAATAAAATATTATTTATTTGATTTATATTTATCTATTTTTGTCTGACTTCCAGGTATAAGATTCACGTTTTGACATAAAAAATACGTATTCAGTTCAGAAATATAGTGAAAAAGTTGCAGGTTCACAAATTCTAATATTAGCAGGAAAGTAATCAAAAAATAACAATACTAGGATTAAAGGAGAATGTTAAAAAGAAGTCGATTTTTGCCCACAAAAATAAAGTTATAAAGATATAAATAAAAGGAATAGTGTATATTTTAGATTTCGATCTCCTGAATATGATAATGTTAATAAAAAGGGATCAATAAGAGACACCTTGAAAATTGAACATGAACATGATATATTTAAACAAATATTCTTGCTTACTTTTTCAGATGTTCCTCAAATGTTACGAATTTTTTAATAATTTTGTCATATTCAGAAAGTCAATACTTACAAAACTCACTATTTCTTTTACTTATGTGTACATTCTTTTGGACAAAAATTAAACCTTTTTCAATATCCTCCAAAAAAGAGAAGATTTTTGCTTGCCCAAAAAGACGTAAGTAAAAAAAAATAGTGTTTTTACAACATAAATTAAGGTCAATTTTTTTTGCTCGTATAACTTATTAGGTGTACAACTTTGCTTCCGTCGTTTTCCTATAGATGGCTTTAACGGTAAGTGATGGTCAAAATAAATAGATCATAGACGTCATACAATAAACTCTGTCAACATAACCCCATAGAAACATTAGTCGATTTGTGTCTGCATCATAAAGTTATTCTCGATTGAAAATGTCAGTTTACGAGCCAAATTCTCGTCATTTGCGGGAGGTTTTAATTTTTTGCTTCAATATGAAGAAATCTGCGGCTGAGGCTCATCGAATGCTCTCAAATACTTATGGTGAGGCCGCTATTAGTGAAAGAACGTGTCGTGAGTAGTTTCAACGCTTCAAGAACGGTGATTTTGACGTCCAAGGTCATGCTCTGTATTTGGTGGGACCAGCTCGGCGTAGTGTATTATGAACTGTTAAAACCGACTGAAACAATCACAGGCGATCGGTATCGAACGCAATTGATGCGTTTGAGCCGAGCATTGAAAGATCACAATACAACGAGAGACACGATAAAGTGATTTTGCAGCATGACAATGCTCGACCCCATGTTGCGAAAGTGGTCAAGACATACTTGGAAACGTTGAAATGGGAAGTCCTACCCCACCCGCCGTATTCTCCAGACGTTGCTCCCTCTGACTATCACTTGTTTCGATCAATGGCACACGGCCTGGCTGACCAGCACTTCCGGTCTTATGAAGAAGTAAAAAATTGGATCGATTCGTGGATAGCCTCAAAAGATGATCAGTTTTTTCGACGCGGAATTCGTACGCTACCCGAAAGATGTGACGGGAGAAAGTAATGGCCAGCGATGGACAATACTTTGAATCATAAATGTATAACCAGTTTTTTACAATAAAGCCTCGAATTTCGGAAAAAAAACGGCGGAACCAAAGTTGTACACCTAATACAAAATTAATAGTAAATCCATGCCAATATATTAATCGAGCTATAGCAATAGGTGTAACAAATAATATTTATTAATTACAAATTATAATCTTCCGACGATAAGTTTCAATATGTTTCGACTTAATCCTTAATCAGCCGTAGAAATATTATACATAATTATTCCATATATCTAATTACATTAACATATTATGAGGATCGACGTTCGAGTTACAAATAGATAATATAACCAATTTTATAAGGATCATCTCACCTTATTACAAAAGACAGTATAACACAATCATATTAGTCAAACTTATTAAATAGGCGATGTAATGATGAGTCATGATTCCGAACCAATTCATTAAAAGCGAGAAAGGGCAGTCAACATGAATAAAAGAAGAAATTTCCATAAAATGATTGGATATAACAAGGTAATAAGAATCAAGCATGATTTTTGTACAATATGGTTAACAAAACAACTTTAATAATAATTAATACTTATATGTTTCGATTCACTTTTAAGCCATCCTCAGAGACATTATGATGTAAATACAAAAAATTTTTTTACAAACTAATTCATTTCAGTGAGCCACCTCCTATTAATGAAACTATAATATGAAAATGAATTCTAATAATAATCTAAAATGTATTAAAATTATTAAAAGGTAAATTTGTTGGGGGGAAGAAAAATGATTTATTGTAAAATAATGTAAAATAATAGAAGGTAGCTAAAATAAAAAAAAATCATATCGCAAACACTTAAATTCTATCAGTTTAGTCAAAAATCAGTCTTTGACCATTCAGTGAATCAGTGTCAATTATGTTTAAATTATAAAATAATGAATAACTTTCAATACATCTAAAACATTAATCGCAAAGAAAAAGAAAAAATAAGGGAAAAAAACTCTGATATTAATTATAATCCAGATGAACAGCAAAAACTAACCAAAATTGAATCTTTAATAATTTAATCTTAATGTAACAAAGAATGTACACTGATTAGTTGGCAATAACAACGCTCCAAAATTTATAGTCCGTCTACAATTGGAAAGTAGGCCTTGGAAAGCCCTTCCAAGTTTATCTACAAGTTGAGGCCACGTGTCTGTCTCCTGATATGTAACATCTATGACATCAATCTTCCTGTGACTGGGGTTTCTCGTTCAAAATTGCAATATTTTTCCAATCGAACTCGTGGTCCTCTTCCCCAATCGGTGGTTAGTTATGTGTGGTTGTGTTCCACGAATACGATTCCTGTGCTCAATTATTCTCGTCTTCAATTGTCTTCCTGTTTGTCCCACGTAGCTCGTAATCTTTGCAACAAATCTTGTACATCACATTAAATTTCTTTTCATGCGGAAGAGGATCCTTATGAATCTTGACGAATTCATGCAACTTATTAACACTATAAAATGATATTCTAATATATCTTCGCTGTTTAATCTATTGAATTTTTCGGAAAACATCGGAATATAAGGAACAGTAAACCATGAAAGCCTCGCGTTTTCGATATTATCATTATCTCATTTCTTTCTCTTAAAATTAATTATGTTTTTCAATCGTTTATTATTAGGTGTACAACTTTGCTTCCGCCGTTTTCCTATAGATGGCTTTAGCGGTAAGTGGTGGTCGAAATAAATAGATCATAGACGTCATACAATAACTTGGGCATCTGTCAACATAACCTCATAGAAACATAGTCGATTTGTGTCTGCATCATAAAGTTATTCTTGATTGAAAATGTCAGTTTACGAGCCAAATTCTCGTCATTTGCGGGAGGTTTTAATTTTTTGCTTCAATATGAAGAAGTCTGCGGCTAAGGCTCATCGAATGTTCTCAAATACTTATGGTGAGACCGCTATTAGTGAAAGAACGTGTCGTGAGTGGTTTCAACGAACGGTGAACTTCAAGAACGGTGATTTTGACGTCCAAGGTCATGCTCTGTATTTGGTGGGACCAGCTCGGCGTAGTGTATTATGAACTGTTAAAATCGACTGAGACAATCACAGGCGATCGGTATCGAACGCAATTGATGCGTTTGAGCCGAGCATTGAAAGACCGCAATACAACGAGAGACACGATAAAGTGATTTTGCAGCATGACAATGCTCGACCGCATGTTGCGAAAGTGGTCAAGACATATTTGGAAATGTTGAAATGGGAAGTCCGACCCCACCCGCCGTATTCTCCAGACGTTGCTCCCTCTGACTATCACTTGTTTCGATCAATGGCACACGGCCTGGCTGACCAGCACTTCCGGTTATGAAGAAGTAAAAAATTGGATCGATTCGTGGATAGCCTCAAAAAATGACTAGTTTTTTCGACGCGGGATTCGTACGCTATCCGAAAGATGGGAGAAAGTAATGGCCAGCGATAGACAATACTTTGAATCATAAATGTATAACCAGTTTTTTACAATAAAGCCTCGAATTTCGGAAAAAAAACGGCGGAAGCAAAGTTGTACACCTAATAATATTATCAAAGATGAATTCTAATGGATAATCAACAAGATTTTAATTATAAAACAAATTATCAAGCTAAAATTTAGGATTCGAAAGTAAAATCATTCTATCTACCAAACCGGCAATCGTGCCCCTCTTTTGAGAAATCGGATGATAAGATAAGAAATTCAAGTACCTCCCCGAAAATGTTAATTTATGGTATCAATTATTAATTTAGGTATATATTTAGGTATATTCGCCATAATTATATCGTCTATATATCTATAACAAAAGAGTAGCAGTGATCAAATGAAACACAAAGCTCTACTTCCCAAATTTCGTATGACCAGATCAGCAACGACGAAGAGCTGATGGGAGCCATAATACTCTTTACTTATATATAACATTATTAAGATGAAAACATGAAATGGAATTTAAATTAAATTCAATAACTTTAATAAATTCGTCTTTCGATAAACAACAATTTTCCTAGAAGTATACTGTTAATAATCATTAATACAATCGATTGCATAGTCAATCGGCACGTTAGTAAAAAGATTAACCACATCTAATGAAATCAAAAGATATATTTCATTATTCAAATGAGAACCATTAAGCTTTTCAACAATTTAGAAACTATTCTCCATATGATATCCGCTTTAGGGATATTTTTTATAATTATGCTATGTAGAAAAACCGTTAACTGATAAAGAGGACTATTGAATGAAGAAACTATCAAACAAAAAGGGCAATTCTGTTTATGTATCTTTGACAAGGCATAGACTCTCATTCCTGGGTAAGTATCCCATCATTGCAAAGCAACATTCTGTATTTTGAATTGGATATATAATCTACATCTCTCTTCTTCACAAACATTCCCCGCAAACTTGTAACAACTCTCTTTGTGGGACTTCTTTTAATGACTTCATACATCTCTGTATCCTAGAGCATCTCAGTCACTTTTGATACATACATTTTACTATCTAAAGCCACGATGACATCGTCTTTATCAGCTCGAATAAAAATGACACTATTATTTTTTTCTGTAATAAAAATCTTAGTTTCTTTAGCTAAATCTAACAATTTTTTATCCACTTCATTATGGGAGACGACGCGAGACTGTTCAATATGGGAAGGGAATGATTGAAAACCGAGATCCGCTTATCGATAGGTAATTTATATTTATTATTTTCAATACACTTAATGAAATCGAATATCAGCTGCGATTTATTTTCAGATGGCAAGGCAAAATTCTCTCCCAGCTGTAGAAAATTTTGTATATTTTGAGATATAGAAACAGATTAAACGACAGTTAAAGAAATATACATTGAATTCCAGACCTTTTTTTCATCGATTTCTTCTCCATCATTTCCCTCATCAAGAAATGGATGGTTTGTGAATTTAGTGGTTTGTGATGGTTTGTGAATTCTTTTTACTAACATGCCGATTGACTATGCAATCGATTGTATTAATGATTATTAACAGTATACTTCTAGGAAAATTGTTGTTTACCAAAAGACGAATTTATTAAAGTTATTGAATTTGTTTTAAATTCCACGTTTTCATCTTAATAATGTTATATATAAGTAAAGAGCATTATGGCACTCCCATGAGCTCTTCGTCGTTGCTGATCTGATCATACGAAATTTGGGAAGTAGAGCTTTGTGTTTCATTCGATCACTGCTACTCTTTTATTATAGATATGTAGATGATATAATTATGGCGATACCTATCATTGAGAATTTAATTTCATGGAAGTTGATAACGATAGGTTAAACTTTTTGGATATTATTTCAATTATTAATAATAATAAAATCGAATTTGATTGGTAAATTAACCATAAATTAACATTTTCAGGGAGGTATTTAAATTTCTTGTCTTATCACCCGATTTCTCAAAAGAGGGGCACGATTACCGTTTTGGTAGATAGAATGATTTTATTTTCGAATCATAAATTTTATCTTGATAATTTTTGTTTTATAATTAAAATCTTCTTGAAGATTATTCATTAGAATTCATCTTTGATAATATTAATAAACGATTAAAAAACATAATTAATTTTAAGAGAAAGAAATGAGATAATGATAATATCAAAAACGAGGATTTCATGGTTTACTGTTCCTTACGTTCCGATGTTTTCCGAAAAATTCAATAGATTGAACAGCGAGGATATATTAGAATATCATTTTATAGTGTTAATAAGTTGCATGAATTCGTCAAGATTCATAAGGATCCCCTTCCGCATGAAAAGAAATTTAATGTGGTGTACAAGATTTGCAAAGATTACGAACTACGTGGGACAAACAGGAAGACAGTTGAAGACGAGAATAATTGAGCACAGGAATCGTATTCGTGGAACACAACCACACATAACTAACCACCGATTGGGTAAGAGGACCACGAGTTCGATTGGAAAAATATTGCAATTTTGGACAAGAAATCCCAGTCACAGAAAGATTGATGTCAGAGATGCTACATATCAGGAGACAGACACATGGCCTCAATTTGTAGATAGACTTGGAAGGGCTTTCCAAGGCCTACTTTCCAATTGCAGACGGACTATAAATTTTGGAGCGTTGTTATTGCCAACTAATCAGTGTACATTCTTTGTTACATTAAGATTAAATTATTAAAGATTCAATTTTGGTTAGTTTTTGCTGTTCATCTGGATTATAATTAATATCAGAGTTTTTTTCCCTTATTTTTTCTTTTTCTTTGCGATTAATGTTTTAGATGTATTGAAAGTTATTCATTATTTCATAATTTAAACATAATTGACACTGATTCACTGAATGGTCAAAGACTGATTTTTGACTAAACCGATAGAATTTAAGAATTTGCGATATGGTGAATTTTTGTTTTAGCTACCTTCTATTACATTATTTTACAATAAATCGTTTTTCTTCCTCCCCAACCTATCTTTTAATAATTTTAATACATTTTAGATTATTATTAGAGTTTTTATATTATAGTTTTCCGTTAATAGGTAGAAGTGGCTCACTGAAATGAATTAGTTTGTAAAAAAATGTTTTCTTTACATCATAATGTAATTACATCATAATGTCTCTGAGGCTTAAAAATGAGCCGAAACATGTAAGCGTATTAATTATTATTAAAGTTGTTTTGTTAACCGTATTGGTTTGCACAAGAATTACCGTGCTCTTATTGCCCTTTTTATATTTAATCATTTTGTATCTTTAGGAATTAATTTATATTAAGAAATTTGCAGACTTATTATAGATGTAGCTTGATGTCAGATTATATAAATGATTATATGTATATTACTTAATATTGATAGAAAACTCAAATAAAAACCGTCAAAAATTGATCATATCTATAGATTTCAAATTTATAGAAATCAGTTTATGATTTAAAACTATCTTTAACATTTAGGTAAAACTATATAAAATATAAATCTAAAAAATGTCTGTACACACACACACACACACACACACACACACACACACACACACACACACACACACAAAATTAATTGGGTGATACAGTAAACCTATAACTTATTGCAATATTTATAATTAAGAAGATTTGATGGTTTAACAAATCACTAATGTTATTTAGCTGTGAACTTTGCTACTCTAACATAAAAAAATTGACTCTATACATTACGACTGTAGATTTGTTGAATCAGTGAAGTTTTCAGCTGTGTTTTTTTCTGTATATATACGGTGTGTGTGTGTGTGTGTGTGTGTGTGTGTGTGTGTGTGTGTGTGTGTGTGTGTGTGTGTGTGTGTGTGTGTGTGTGTGTGTGTGTGTAAATTTTTTAACAAAAGTACACACTGAATATAAATAATAAATGCTTTCAAGTTTATATAACCAACTTAACAAATTAAATGAAGTTGTAATTAATTATTAAGGAATAAGGAATGAAGATTATGCATCACTTATATTAGTCATGAAGACAAAATACAAAAATATATATATAAATTTGTAGCGTTCCATTACAAATATACAGTATAGAATTTAAAATCGGTTACTTTTAATTGATGCAAAACAGATCCTTACTGTGAGAGAGTATAAACACAACTGATAACGTATATATGTCAAAAAGCAAAGGAACTAAGCGCTATCGTTTTTATTATTCAAAATTAAATTTAACAAATAAACATGTCATCTACAGATTTGGTGACTTTTTTAAAATTTATTTTATTTATACCATTTAACTATTTATATTTTTTATATTTGTTCCATTTAACTATTTGTAACTCGAATGTGAGATGATCCTTATAATATGTTAATGTAATTAGATATGGGATAATTATGTATTTCTGCGGCTGATAAGGACTGAGCACAGTCGAAATCGTTGAAACATATCATTGGAAGATTATAATTTGTGAATAATAAATATTATTTGTTACACCTAACTACAGCTCGTTTAATGTATTGGCCTGGGTTTACTATTTATTAATTTTGTGTTTTTTTTTGTAGATTTTGAATATTCTAAATATGATAAAATTATTTTAAAAATTCGTAGCATTTAAGGAACATCTTGAAAAGTAAGCAAGAATAATTTGTTTAAATATATCATACTTATACTCAATTTTCAAAGTGTCCCTTATTAATCTCGAATTTTTTATTAATATTATCGTATTTTATAGAAATCTATAAAAAAACGTTATTCCTTTTACACCTTTAGGCAAAAGATCTTTTTTTAATCCTTTATCTTGCATTATATGAACATCATTTGAGTTCCAGTTTAAAAGTTCTCATTTATTACAAGTGTTAATAATGTCAAATATCCTTGCGAATCTTTTTATTCAATAAAAGAAGTTCCATTAATAATGATTTCTTCTCAGGATTTATGTGCTTTATTTTTTAATTGATATTATACGATTCATTACCCACAAGAATTGCGAACAAAAATTGTAAGAGCGATTTTATATTTTATCATGTTTAATTTTACAAACCTAATAGTTAAATTTTTGTAGAACATTATATATTGACTTTTTTAAATTATTTTCATATTGAGAATGATTCGATAGAGGATCAAAACGTTTGTGCCTTATTTTTATAAAGATTTTATTATTTAGTATTTAACAATAAACCTGCTTGGCTCATAGTTTATTATTGTTTATTTTAATTTTTCAATAAAAATTATTTGATAAAAATTATTATTTGTTATGCTTTTTAGAGACAAGTTCCTTGTTCTCATTGACACTTCTGATTGACGTGTAATTTATTATAAAATCTCAAAATTTGAACTCGCGCGCGCGCGCGTGTGTGTGTGTGTGTGTGTGTGTGTGTGTGTGTGTGAATTTTTCATAAAGACAATTTCTTCCTTCAAAGCTACATTTCACTTAACGCTCGCAAGCATCGTTTGTTCTTATACATTTGTTAATAATGGCAAAGATGAAATGATTCTATGAACATTGTGAGCGTTAAGTGGAACAGCCCTAGTGTGCGAAATCATCTGTCACTTTATAATTTTAAAACTTTCATGAAATAATATGTGTAATTTAAAAATTAGTTTCTTTAATTTCTTTTAAAATAGAGAGATATTCATCTTATTATTAAGCTACACGCTCACTATGTATGTGATAATATGATAATAAGTAATTTGTTTACCCACAGAATACAGTAAAATAGAATCTATTTTTGTGTTACATCACATCATGTATTTACATTTTGAAATTCCTGTGAAAAATATAAAAATTAAATATATCCTTCCACTATTGCTTTCATCCCAAACATTAAATATTAGAAATTATCGAAACATTGCTTAAGTTGTTTAGAGATTTCTCTACTATATGTATAATTCTTTTAAATTAATATACGTGAGTTTGCGCGTAATATCATATTGTATACGTACGCATGTATGTACGCACGCACATACGCATGCACACATGCACATATATATTGAAAAAAGGATATTCAAAAAAATTTGAGACCCCGGATTTAATCGGGAGGATGATATTTGTGAAAGAAATGTTTCAAACAAAAGTTGTGAGATATAAGGCTACTTCATATGTGCGTTTTTGTCATACGATAAATTTTTCAAGCCTGTTGATGGCTATAGAATAGAGAGATTCAAGGATCTCTTGTTCTGCACATTTGTCATACGATAAAAACGCACAAATGAAATAGCACCCTCAAAAGAGCTATTTACGGATTTTATCAGTTTGATTTTGAATAGCGTTGCCAAGGACAAGATCAAATCGATTTTTTTTTATAGGACACTCTATTTTAGAATCTAATAACTAGTCAAAGAACTTTTCAAAACACTGTAATAAAGTTATTTTTCATTAAATACTTTTCGAGTTATAAGGTTTGAAAGTTACAGTAACGCCGGCATTAGCTACGCAAAGTGTTCGACCAATCACTAAAATCTCTTGTATATTATTCAGGATCATGTCTTGGATAACATTTGTTACGTAAAAATGAATTCTTAATATAAAAATGAAAATAACAGATAGAACCTCTAATGGCCTTGATTTTAACAAATGTTATCCAGAACATGATCCTGAACAATATTCAAAATGTTTTAGTCGTCGGTCGGACACCTTGTGTAATGCTAATGTCAGTGGTACTGTAACTTTCAAGCCTTATTCGAAAAGTACTCAATGAAAAATAACTTTATTATAGTATTTTGAAAAGCTCTTGACCAGCTATTAGAATCTGCCATCAAAAATAGAGTGTCCCATTTTAAAAAATTGATATGATCTTGATCTGATCTTGGCAACGCCACCTAAGGTCAAATCAGTAGTACCTTCTTATATTTCCCCTCGAAATCATACAATTTTTATTTGAAATATTTAATTATTATTTTTTCATGTCTACCATAATTTTCGAGAGGTCTTAATGCATTATTTATCTTTTTTTGTTAGGAAGGACAACTTTTTACTTTGACATAACACGATTTAAATTTTTCCTTGATATCTTTATTTTATAGTCCCCAAATTACAAGTTGTTATAATAGTTCAAATATATGGCGTCGACATATGCCTGAAGATCTGATTTGGTTCTCATACACTTTTTTGCTGATATTTTTAAGATAAATGTTCAACATTAAGAAAATGTCAAAATACTGATAATCTCAAATGTAATTTTGAGACAACAATAAAATTCAATATGGCGGACGAAAAATTAAGAAATTCTTTTAATGATTTTTTAAAAATCAGTATTTGAAGGTTTTTTTGTATTGCTTATTACGAATTCATCAACAGATTTGTTTTTTTTTAATACAAAATGGCTAATCTAATGTAGCAGATCAAAAATTAATTTTTTTTTGTTGATTTTATTGATTTTGTTGATTTTATTTTCATACTTTAGATTTTCAGGCATTATAAATAAAATATTTATTGTGATGCCATATTTTGAACTATTAAGCTGATTGTATCGATAGTCGATAGTCTTAAGTCTTACGGCTCTTTTCTACAATCAGTCGTATATTGAAGTCGAGCGTCGTATGCATGCGCATTGGATTGTGGGCTATCGAATGAAATTGTCACAAATCGGTTATCGTTGTCGGAATAGAAGATGGTCAATTTCTATCTTTTACGACTAGATGAAACATAACCTTTGGACATTTGTGTATGGCTAAACAGATATTTTTATACGGATATATAAATATATTTATATTATATTATGAAATCACTGGATGAAATAATTATTGATTTTGTTTTCAAAATCATTGCGTGTATGATAAACGTGAAGTTTAAAAATGTTAGCAAAGAATCTGTGGCAAAAAATATCCACAAATTTGAGAAACTGTTATGATATAAATATGTCAGGCAATTTTTTATTTGTTAAATTATTATTATTTAATATAAAAATATTTTGTAATTTAATTCTTTTGTCAAATTAAAAAATGCCTAAGAGCTGACATTCGGTGACTTTGTGTATATAAATTTATTCAAGTTTAATAACTTGAATAAGATACATTTCGATCATCGTTTTGACCCTTTTCAATATTATAAAACTAATTAAATCAATGCATAATAATCATCAAGCAAGTGGAGTCGCATTATTCTACAATCATAATTTGCATCAAATTAATAATAAATTTGAATATGTATTCAATATCCATTCTTTACATTTGTTCCGACTTTCCGACTTCGATCAACGACTCAATTGTAGAATAGCAAGTCGTATTCATGTGCGACAAACAACATATGACAAACGACTAGCGACAGCCGACTGATTGTAGAACGGGCCTTAAGCCTATTACACAATAGGACTTTTTTTACTCTACATAAGCGCAACAATATCAATGACTGTCGTTAAGAATTATAGAATTATCGATCTCTTAGTCGTAACAAATTTATTATTGACTAACTTCATCGATTCATTCGATTCGACAAGGCCTGTTACAATAGCGCCGCAAGCTGTAAGTCGTAAAAATTAACCAGTCATCGTCGATTATGTTTCTTATATTCGACTGTAATTGGTCAATTTCCTATGTAGAGTAAAAAAAAGTTGCGCAATGACATCAATGTCACATAATTGTTGCTAAGAGTTAATAGAATCACTAATACCAAAGTACACAATCTACCTATTGTTATAGCTGAGTCACAATTTATAGCGCCATCTACCAAAGAAGGGGATCTTCTTCGCCAAGTTTGACAAAAATATAAAAAATTACAGTCACCCATCCGATCCACAATCCTATTCAACGATGCTTTACTTATATGATCGTATCCGAACTAGTAACTACTATGTCGTGATGACATATGAATATTTAGTGTGGATGGAGATATATTGCTATAAAAAGTATGTGGCATAATGCCATTTACTGTTTCTGGAGGAGAAACTTTTAACAAGAATCATGGAAATCATAATAATTGTAAAGAATGGGTTTATGAATGGCAGCTTGAATTCCTTAACTAACATCAATTTACATCTTCATATCATGAAGATATGAATCTTGTATGTGTTGTAGCGTGGCAGTGGCGCCATCCACCGATGAAAAAGAAAGCTTATAAAGATTCAATATTTTCTATTGGGATTGTATCCTGATTAAGACTACCAATTTTCTTAAAACTGATCAAATTCGACTTTATTGCTTCCCACCATGACATAAAGATAAAGATATGCTCGTCCAGTGATAGAGCTCTGCGCAGGCACAAACATACATCATGGCATACAGCATGCTTGGACAGATTCGATTGTTTCCGAAGCAATATGAAGTCAATGAAATGCTGGATGTGTTCCCTTTTTACTAGCAGTTTGTGACGAAACCATTATGACGTCAACAACAGTGCACTGCCGCAGCCGTTCCAAAATTACTGTGACATTGCCAGCACTACTGTAATGTCATATTTCAGAACGGCTTTGCAATACATTGACAGTAGTGTAAACAGATATGGATAAACGTTATTAAATTGTCAATAAATTTTGAACGAAAGCAGCAGCAATAGTTCTTCTGAAGAAGTTGAACTAATTATGGGATCACCAATTCAAGCAGTTTGACCTCGTATTAAAAATTAAATGAACACAGTGAATATTCAGATGTGAAATTTAAGAATCATTTTCGGTAAAATGAATATGTGTTTCTTCTGCACTTAAATATTAGGTATAGGAAAAAGTTCGTGGCGTTTTTTTAATGCCATGGGAAAAACGCCACGGACTTTTTCCCATACCTAATATAATATAATATAATGTATATATTTTTTTATTTCCTGGATCGAATATTTCGATGCGTTGTGCTTCGCATTAAGTGCCATATTGCATTGCAACTGCCTCGAAAGCCGTAATAGACGCAGTGGCAATATTATTTTATGACATCCAGAAAGAAAGACTAATGCCCATTTCCGCTAATGTAAATTAACTTTAATCTCGATTCAACTTACTCTTCGTCTTTTTCTAATCTTTAGAAAGATTTTCTAATCTTAGAACTAGAAGATTAAAGTTAATCTACATTGATAGAAACGGGCATAAGGAGACTCCACTCAATCTAGCCAAAACATGGGCCGATTTTGTGTTTCGAGTTAAGTTTCGATTCTCGACGCTCACGGCGCTTGTGAACTTGGCAATCCTGCGCAATGAATGCGCCGTAGGAAAATGTCACAAACGGAATTAAGTTACGTTCGTGACCAGACTTCTTATAGCACTAGACTGCTAACTCTCGCCACTTTTCCTTATCTAAAAGTGTTGCCTGTATGCAGCGAATGCGCAATAGAAAACCGTCATGATATATATGTCATGGTATAGAAAAGAGATGCTAACAGGTAACGTGATCAGCCTCTCTGTGATTGGTTCTTAAATCTATAAGAAGATGTCATGGCGACATAACTAACTTTTAATTTTCACGAACTATTACGAACCACTATTATGAACTACGTGAATCACTATTTATTTCAGATTCTTTCATTTCATATAAAAACGCATTGAATAAGTCTAATTTCATTCATTCTATGTGTGTGCGCGTGTGTGTGTGTATGTGTACATATAATCTCTTCGAGTATATGAAAGTATATAAACATATGATGTTCTGCGCATGCGCAATTTTACAATTCGCATGTATCACAAAGTAACACATACTGAGTACGTTCGGGCATCTACATCTAATAAGAATCTTAAACATCTGCAACGGAATACCCTGCCGCACTATATCGCAAAAGTAACTTTTTTCCGTACACGGGAATTAAAAATCAGTAACAAGCTACCTCTGACTTTCACATTTGTAATGAAATCAAATGCACAAGTTGAACTCTGCAGAATCTTTGAAAAGTTAAAGATGATACACAAGCAAGAATTACGTTCACTCCAGCCTAGTGGCAAGTTATCAATTGCAGAGATTAAAATTCAGATTGCATTCACTACGATAAAATTTGAAATTAATACGTTATACTTACGTACATTTACTCTAAATTCTAAAGAGAGAAAAGTTTGGTGCCACACATGAACAAAATCCCCTTAAACATTAATCTAATCTTAACGAATATGAAACACTAGCAACGCTATGCTAATCGTTCACAGATCTATGACTACCAATACACTATCTTGGAAGGAATAGCGTTGATAGGTTTTGACGTAACACCCTATCATTAGTGACATCATGAGCGTGTTTGTTAACGGTATCAGTTTTGCAAACAATTTGTAGCGCTAAATAGCGCAAATAGCATCTCCCCGAACCACCCAGTAGAGTGCGATCATGTCGTCACTAGAGTCTTGTACTACGTCACAACTGCGCGCTATTCCTTCCGAAGTAGTGTATTGGTAGCGTTTGAATTTCAAATTTTATCGTAGTGAATGCAATTCAATTTTAATCTCTGCAATTAATGGCTTACCATTATGCTAGAGTGTGATATAATTCTTGCTTGTGTATCATCTTTAACTTTTCAAAGTTTCTGCAGAGTTCAATTTGTGTATTTGATTTCATTACAAATGTGAAAGTCAGAGGTGATCTTGTTATTGGCGATTTTTAATTCCCGTGTACGAAAAAAAGTTACTATTACGATATAGCGCGGCAAGATATTCCGCTGCATATGCTTAAGATTCTTATTAGATGTAGATGCTTTTTCTCAAATTGACGATAGATATTCGAGGATTCTTCTTTTTATTTGATTAATTTATTCAGTGTAATTAATTTTTTGATCTAGTTTACATTATTCATTCCAGTAAGTCATCATAGAAATTGCAATTCACTACGAAAAAATTAAAAATTTACATTACATATACTAATTTACGTTGCGTATACTTTACAAAACCCTAAAAATTTAAATTACAAAGAAAAGTTTGATCGGTGATTAAAAATAGAATTTCTTACATTAACTTAATCTCGACGAATATTAAATCTCTCTGGTTAAATACTATCAACGCTACGCTAGGATCATTCATGGAGCTTGCTAACGCTATCGCGCTATTGGTTCCACGAACAGCGTTGATAGCGTTTGCGTCCATAGTGTCTCCCCGAATGCACTCACTATTTGACAATAGGAAAAGTGGAGAGTTAGCAGTCTAGTTAGTGTTATAATAGAAGTGTTCGTGACATTTTTTCCTACGGCGCACTCATTATGCGCAGGATTACCAAGTTTACAAGCGCGAGTGTCAAGAATCGCAACTTAACTCGAAAATCGGTCCACTTTTATTAACGTA
The DNA here is from genome assembly GCF_001594045.1 of Atta colombica. Lineage (NCBI taxonomy): Eukaryota > Metazoa > Arthropoda > Insecta > Hymenoptera > Formicidae > Atta > Atta colombica. The sequence goes on along the minus strand of NW_017259533.1, from coordinate 195,187 downwards.
AGTGGAGTCTCCTTATCCTCCGGCACATCAGCACGATGTACCGATGTTTTCATTCTAAAAATATACTCTCATTGGATATCGCGTATCGCGCGTGACGAACATCGCGCTGATGTACCGGACCCATTAGGCTGCATTTTACTACCTGTATTGGCAGTATTGTACCTGCCATTCCAATATACATCGCAATAAATTTCCAATATACTTTGCGTCTATATGACATCATAAATTTTTGAGTCACTTTCTATTTCTATTACTGCAGCTGGCGAGATCAGGCAATTACAATAAAAAGATTATGAAATCCAACAAAATGAAAAATCGGGAAAAATGTATTTTTTAGATGTCGAAATAAAAAAAAGTTATACATATTAGTGAATAAAAAAGATGCAGAAAATTTCATTAAACTCATCATTGATTCTTATAGGTTATATTTATATATTTTTACACAGTACTGCCAAATGCTACTAAATCCGTTTCATTATGCAACGTTGCTACGTCATAAAAGTACTATTAGTAATTTCAAAACACTTCTGCAGTACTTTATGACATCATGTTGTCAGTATTGAGTGAATAACGAAAGCCTTTGGCTGTGTTTCCAAAATTGTTTGCTAGTACTGGCAGCACTGTCAACACCGTTCCAAAAATCATCGTAGCACGCTACGAATAAAGATGTCACTAATTTTGTCGTCATTTCTTGCTGCGGCTGAAGTGAAGCAGCTACAGCATTCAAGATAGTAGTATCCAATTTGAAATGCTTACTAAAATCATCAATTGCTTACTAAAATCGGAATGCTGTTGGTAACATATTTTTATGACATATCTGCAACAATCAATTTTGGAACAGCCATAGTCTATCTCCCTGATGATGTTAAAGGAACTAAACGCTGTCGCAGCACGCTGCATAATAATAGCAGAACAATTTTTCAGTACTGGCTATATCGGAGCACACTCATAATCGCCAACACATGTGCAGCACATGCCGAATAAATTCTGTAGTGTAAAGTTCGAGTGATTTAACATTCAAAATGCATTGTACAATTAAAGGATGCGGAAATTACCATCATAAAACAAAAAATGAATCGAATTGAAAGGAGTTGGAAAATTTTTTTGGATTGAAAGGCATGCTTAAAAACATATGTTAGAATTTCGTGTTTAATGATGGCATATGCTTGTGAACAATTCTTATTGGCTTTAGGAGCGTGGACATGCGCATGCGCATACTCTTATCTTTATATCATGCTTCCTACTAGTCGAGCTAAACGACTCGCTGTATAACAATTGATAGATGCAAAAAATCATAGTCAGTTATTTAGATTAAAACTGATTAAGACTTAAGATTTCTAACTGTTGATACTCATTATAGAATCAGCATTAACGATAACAATTTGTAACTTGTGGGAGCTATAAAATAGATATATCAAGAAAGATTTTAAGCCGTATTAATTAAAATAAGAAGTATCTTTTCTAACAAAAACAGATAACTTGACATGGAATGCTCCAGATATATGTATGTATATATATATATATACATACAGGATATCCCATTTTAAATGACCACAAATTTCTCTTGAACAGTACATTTTAAAGAAAAATATTTTAGACAAACATTTTGTGACTTCAAGGGAGACATAAGATGGTGCCATTTGATCTTGGATGGTTGTCAAGGTGAGGGCAAAAAATTTTTAATTTTTTTAATGAAATCCTCCATTTTTCATTACATATTCTTGTAGTGTCATTACATATTCTTGTCTAATAAAATATTTTTTCATTAAGTACTTTGGAAATTATAAATACCCAAAGTGTCCGACCGACACTAAAATCTCGAATGTTGTTCAGGATTATGATCTGGATAACATTTGTCAAGACCAAGGCAAGGTTGGAGGTTGTTCTTCTTATTTTCATTTTTGTATTAAAGTGTATTTCTTTGTAAAAATGAAAATAAAAAGATACAACCTCCAATAGCCTTGATCTTGACAAATATTATTCAAATCATGAGCCTAGACAACATTCAAGAGGTTTAGCCGTTCAGTCGGACACCTTGGGTAATGCTAATATTGGTAGTGCTGTAACTTTCAAGCCTTATAACTCGAAAAATACTTAATAAAAATAAACTTAATTATAGTATTTTGGAAAGCTTTCGAGGTAGCTATAAGAATATGTAATGAAAAATGAGAAAAAAATGAGATTTCCATTTAAAAAATTCAAAGTGATCTTACCTTGACGCCACCACGATCAAAACAATGATACTATCTTACTATGTCTCCCTCAAAGTCACAAAACTTTTCTAAAATATTTTTCTACCTTAAATTCACAATCTGTTTCTACATTATGAATCTCATAATTTTTTAATTCTTTATTAAGTAGTCAATGGCAGCTCACAATACTGACAATTTTTACGTCGAATTCTTTTTGATAACTGTTTTTTACCTTTACTTTCTGCGTTTTACAACTTGGACTAATTCGGCAGATGATCGCATTTGTATATTCATATCCTTTACAGGATGAAATGTTCAATTTAAATAGATTACTGTTCCAGCCACGACGGTAAAGTAGAGTTTGGAGATTTCACCTTGATGTTGAATTGTTTGAGAGTTGCTTCCAATGCAGTTTGATTCCCCGAGAAATAAGCAGATACAGCATTATGGAATAACAAAAGTTGCTTATGCATTACTTTAATCTAAAATAGTAATATATTTATTAGAAGAAATTAATTAGCCAATTAGTAATTTATAAAGGAAGAATACCCTGTTTTCATCCAAAAATTTCAATTTAATGGAAACATCCGAGCGCAATTTTTCAAAATTCTGCTTGTGCCCTTCATAATTAGCTTGTGCCTCCTCTAATCTTGCCACATTATTACTGTCTGATTTTGTAGCTTGCACAAGAGCTTCTAGATCTGTTCTATATGCATCATACTCTATCCTAAGTAATTATTACGTTATAATAGCATGACTAAAATCGACATGAAATGGCAATATATCTAAAATAAAAATCACATACCTTGCAGTTTCATATTGTCTCACTGTGAGCAGCGTGTCCTCTATCGTTTTATTACACAATGTATTCACAGAGGAAACGAAGAAATTTAAGGCCCCTAGAAGTGTTTCGCCGTTTTTAGTTAAATTTCTTTGTGTTTCCGAATTATATAGAAATTCCTCTTGAAGTTCAGGCGATTTTTGTGCTAATTCAGAAAACGCTTCTCCGAGAGCATGTTGCGTCTGAACAACGTGATGAAAATGTGAAGCCAAAGCTCGTGATAATCGCAAAACATTGCAATATTTTCTCTGAGTATCTCTGAGTAATTCGATCTGTGTTTCAAGTTCTAAAATACAAAAATAAATAAATATTTATTATATAGAAATAATGATTTATCAAAAATATTCAAAAGGACCAAAGGATTTGTAGATTATTGTCCTTTATCAGGACAAGGAACACACTCAATATTAATGTGCTCCTTGTCTTAATGAAACAAATAGCAAAATTCAAGAAATGTTAGCATTAGCAATAGATGATTACACAACAATAACCCAATGCAAATCATAATCAAACTGCCTCTTTGGCAATTCTGGAGAAAACATCCATGAAAGTCTCAATAATATTGTCATATGAATATTCTCTTAGGTAAGAACTCACCAAAGTCTACAGTACGCGACGTTTTTCCTAATCTTTCATACATTAATTGTTTGGTGCATTTGTATGTAGAAATACTCCAATTTTTCAAACTCTCAATTTTACTCTGGGTGGTACGCATGGTTTGTGTATCACCATTCTGAACAGGTGTACTCGGCGAAATTGCTACTGCTGTAGGCATACAGATATCTTTTATTTCAATTTTAACGCCGTATCATCTCATTAAATAGTAAATACATGCAAGAAAATATTTGATACTTACAAATCGGAGTAGTAGGACTTCCTAGGCTCAAGTTTATGGTGGCTGGCCTTGGATGACTATCATTGCTACAATTGTTTGGTACATGAGGAGGAGGAGTTCCAGTATGTACAGCACTATCACTTTCATTTAAGGAGGGTGCATCCTTCAACATTTCGTGAATACTACGCTCCATCCCACTTGATGTAGCCGTAATATGAGACATTTCTATTATAAGTAAACATTTATGCAAACACTATTGCTTTCATATTCAAATATAAACTTTTTCGATTGAAATGTTGAAATGTTTTAAAATGAAACTCATTGAAAACAAAATACATGAGAGATATATGTGCTTATTCCTTTTAAGATACATTCAAATAATTTTTCTAAAAATTAAAATACCAAATGATTCTTAGATCAATAAACAGAGCACTTGCGCTTCATATTATATTATATTGACCGTCATCCAGTCTTCGAAAAATTCAGTAACAGTTGACACTGAGAGATACTTACAATTAACAATTTGGCAGAAATTGTAACAAATACGATCACTGCTCACAACATTCGCTCTATGTATCGTTCGAGACGCACTATCATGAGAAATATAATTACAACCAGAATTACCGTAAACCATAGACACGCTTTATCACACACACACAAATACGACTTCCATTTCGTATATTTCAAGAGAATTTTTTCAGACTGTGCCATAGGCTTAGTTTACATCGTGCACTTAATACAGGTACTAATCAGTGGCCTAGTTTACATCATGTACTTGATACGCGTAGTAACTTTCTTTAAATTATTTTAATTTCAACAATATATTTAAAGAATGACGAATTAAATTGGTACAATATACTTAAAAATGATTAATTAAATACACATCATATCATATATATGTTCACACATATCGCCGAAATTAGGGACTCCGCACAATAAAAGGAACAGGAAACAGAGAACAAAGAATAAGAATTTCAACTTATCAGAAATCATGTATTGTGGAATACACAGTTTCTGATAGGTTGAAATTCTTATTCTCTATTCTCTGTTCCCTGTTCCTTTTATTGTGCGGAGCCCCTTAAGATATTTCAATAGAAAGTTACTAGTTGGTATCTGTATCAAGAGAAATGTATAGTAATTGCACATGAGCCAATTGCGCCAATTACAGCACTAGAAAAAAAATAAAAAACTCCCTAGGCAGAAGTCGCTGTGACTGGCAGTGGGCAATTGCTGGGTGTGCAAGTAAACCACTATCTATCAAGCGCATAATGGTCTAGTTTACATCGTGCACTTGATACGGGTATTAAATAGTAACTCTCTATTGAATTATCTTAATTTAGGCGATATGTGTAAACATATACA
>NW_017259533.1:189490-189857 GCF_001594045.1 Atta colombica | reverse complement strand
TTAAAAGATGTTAGTTTGAACGTTTCGGCTATCGGTTTTAGCCATCTTCAATAAATACATAATTAATATAATAATAATAAAGAATATTTTCTATCCAATCGGAAAATGAGAAAAGCACAAACATCGTACAAAGAAGTTGTCTGTCTTCTTAGTTAATAAGTGATTGCGTTGATTCTCAATCTCATATATACAGTTAAGTTATATTACAGTTATATTACAATATTGAGTAAATGAAAAAAATTTATATAAAACATGTTGTGATGAAATTTAAAAATCGTCAAGATGTATCGAATGTTCTTAACTATGTCACGTCTAAGAACGATTAATAAATTGATTAGTAGATTGCGCTCTTCTTATTGCGCTGATT
>NW_017259533.1:185478-189390 GCF_001594045.1 Atta colombica | reverse complement strand
TTAATTTATAACTTTTATATTTATTAAAAATGTATTTATTTTGTATAAAAACGCTTTTCAAATAATCGAGGTAACATAAAATACCACTCGAAATACATGTCCAACCCGTTTAAGTGTCTCACGGATTAAGTTAGATGACATGCTCACTTGTCCTAAATCTGTTCGTGTCACTGAACATTGGAGGTTTGTTCGCGTCGTATGTTCCAAATTAATCCAGAGAGCACTGGATCACAGGTAAGACGGCGGTTGGAGCAGTTGCATTCATGTGCTCCAATGTTCAGTGACACGAATGATTTACTTTATATATATTATATTATATTGTTATATTATATTTTTATATTTATATCAAAAATGCATTTATTAAATGTATTTTTATACAAAATGAATCTGAAATATTTTTTTCAATAGAACGTTTTCAACAATTACGCATGCGTAACAATATTTACCAAACATGTCCCAATCATACCTTCTGAGATGAAGCAATTGGAGCATGCTCTTAATTGATCCATGGAGTTTGCTCTAACGCGATGCGAACCTCTAGTCGCTATATTGGTTTCGGTGACGTATTAGACGTGTTGGACATATTGGAGCATGCGACGCGAACAAATCTCTTATATCTCCTGTGACTCAAATGTATGTTCAAAGTATTTTTTTGTTTTATTTCTCGGGAGTTGCTCGGAATCACTCCGAATGAACCCGTACTTGAAATATAGGATTTCAAGTATGACATCTATTATACAACATCTGACATTCATTTACTTGATTCACACTGGAACCGACATTCGTCGATGTTCTGCAATCAATCAGAAAGCAGAATTTTATTTTGTATCGATGATACGAAGCAAAATCATATTTTCTGATTAATGCAGAGCGTCGTACAACACACGTCAGATCCAGTATGAATCTAGTAATTATTATGCCTGTTCTACAATAGAGTCGCAAGTTGTAAACCGTAAGAAGTTGGCCAATCACAGTTAAGTATGAAAAGAATAAGCGACTATTTGGTTAATTTCTTACGGCTTACCGCAGCTACCACGTCTCTATTGTAGACTTTATGATGAATGTTGGATGTCGTATAATATTTGTGAATGTTGGATGTCGTAACAGTGTGAATCTTACATTTCAAGTACGCTGGGTTCATTTGGAGCAACTCCAAGCAGCTCTCGAGAGACAAAACAAACAAGGCTCAAGATGCGTGATAGAAAAGGTGCAGTTTAAGCAGTAGAGCACTGCTTCCTCTTCTGCTAAATACATGATCTAAATTTACCGAACGGACTTTTGCATGAATAGCTGCTCGGTATTGGATCGTATCTTCCAATAGAAAACTGAACGAAACTGAGAACTATTTACAGTGTAAGTAAAGAGAATGGATTGAAAATCCATTGAGACTTTATATAGTTAAATAAAAATAGTTAAAATGTAATATTTTTAAACTATTTTTAAATTAAAAGATTATACTTTTATTAAGATATTAAATTTTATCGATATAAAAACAATGAATATTTTATTTATTAATTTTATTATCATAAATTATATAAATTTATTATTATAAATATGAATTAGCAAACTTTACAACTTTTCTACTATATATCTCATCTTATATTACTTTTACTTTACTAAGATCGATTTCTACAAGTTTTTCACTTAATATTTTATAAAAATTCATTTTCAATAATATACAACCAGCTATTAGCTGGCGATATTACAAGTAGCAAGATATCCAATTCTACGAAGGCGAAGACGAGACCGCAACACAATTTGTCGTTCATTTTACGCAGTAGCGGCAATACTGTGAGCAGAACATTCTGAAGATCTTCGAGATAGCTGCGCAGATGATATATCTCTGCATAAACGAACGAGAGACTGCACTGCAGTCGCTTTCGCAGGTAGAATAAACGAATAACATCTGTGACAGTAACTGTATAAACCAATGCACCCAGAAAGATTACATGGAACTTTCATCCTCTATGCGCATGCCAAGTATTATAGACATAATACAGTATAATATGTTAGTATAATATGTTACATTATAGTAATTATTATTGCATTTTAAAGCATGCGCAGAGAGAACGAATGTTCCATGTATACATCTGTCTTTCTTAGGATATGATAACGCGATGTTGCAAATTCTTTGAACAGCCTTGGTCAATCACAGTTAAGTATGAGAAAAATAATCGATTATGATTGGTTAATTTCTTACGACTTATCACTTACGACTCTATTGTAGAACAGGCCTAAGTAAGTGTTACGACAATTCTTGTGCTCAGATCCATTGGCTGACACAAGTTACGCTTACGCAAGTTACGCTGCATGTGAAAGCAGTTTCATTCTCTTTATATTCACTCTAGTAATAACTAATTTTATTAAATTATTTTAATTTCAGCAATGTATTTAAAGAATGATGTGTTCGAAATTGGTACAGTATACATCATAATGATTAATTAAATGCAAATATCATGTTTCACGTATCGTTGAAATTAAGAACACTAGAAAGTTTCTAATTAGTACCTGTATCGAGTATGATGTATTAGGTGTACAACTTTGCTTCCGCCGTTTTCCTATAGATGGCTTTAGTGGTAAGTGGTAGTCGAAATAAATAGATCATAGACGTCATACAATAAACTTGGGCATCTGTCAACATAACCCCATAGAAACATTACTCGATTTGTGTCTGCATCATAAAATTATTCTCGATTGAAAATGTCAGTTTACGAGCCAAATTCTCGTCATTTGCGGGAGGTTTTAATTTTTTGCTTCAATATGAAGAAATCTGCGGATGAGGCTCATCGAATGCTCTCAAATACTTATGGTGAGGCCGCTATTAGTGAAAGAACGTATCGTGAGTGGTTTCAACGCTTCAAAAACGGTGATTTGACGTCCAAGGTCATGCTCTGTATTTGGGTGGACCAGCTCGGCGTAGTGTATTATGAATATATACATATATGTTAAAACCGACTGAAACAATCACAGGCGATCGGTATCGAACGCAATTGATGCATTTGAGCCGAACATTGAAAGACAAATGGCCGCAATACAACGAGAGACACGATAAAGTGATTTTGCAGCATGACAATGCTCGACCTCATGTTGCGAAAGTGGTCAAGACATACTTGGAAATGTTGAAATGGGAAGTCCTACCCCACCCGCCGTATTCTCCAGACGTTGCTCCCTCTGACTATCACTTGTCTCGATCAATGGCACACGGCCTGGCTGACCAGCACTTCCGGTCTTATGAAGAAGTAAAAAATTGGATCGATTCGTGGATAGCCTCAAAAGATGACCAGTTTTTTCGACGCGGGATTCGTACGCTACCCGAAAGATGAAAGAAAGTAGTGGCCAGCGATGGACAATACTTTGAATCATAAATGTATAACCAGTTTTTTACAATAAAGCTTCGAATTTCGGAAAAAAAACGGCGGAAGCAAGTTGTACACCTAATAAATTAATAGCATTTTCGGCCCAACCGAGTTTGCACTAATCTGGGTTGAAGTAATGATGTCTCATGTTCTCCTATTGATAGAGCGTATAATCAATAGCGAAGCATTTTTTAACTCAAGTTGATGCAAATCCGGTCGGGCCGAAAACGCTATAAAGCTGATATAAACTAGAGTATAAACTAGAAATTTAGAGATTATTACTCAGAGATACGCAAATGTGATTCACTTACTGTTTGTTTATTGGTCATTTTAAGTTTGTTCGTGTCGCATGCTCCAACATGCCGCTCCAACGCGCTCATACGTCGCGTCAACTAATATGGCGATTAGATTTTCGTGTCGCGTTAGAGCATACTCTATGGATCATTGAGAGCACTCCATTTGCCTCACCTCGGAAGATAATGCAATTGGTGTGCATGTTATGCACACATGCGTAATGATTGAAAGTGTCTGTATTGAAAAAGTATTTCAGATTTAT
>NW_017259533.1:180785-185378 GCF_001594045.1 Atta colombica | reverse complement strand
ATAAAATATAATATAATGTAATATAAAGTTATAATATGAATTTCATATTTATTTATTAAAAACGCATTTATTTTATATAAAAACGCTTTTCAAATAATGGAGGTAACATAAAACATCCGAAATGAAACGAGGCATATGTCCGACCAAACCTTTTATTTGGATTGTGTGATTTGGATTGAATCATTTAAATTGAGAAGAAGGAGAGAGAGAGATGAGTGGCAAGTGGAGTGCAATATAATTATATATTTTTTTAATGAAATAAAAATATGAATTTCTTGTATAGTCATTAACTTATAGTCATTAACTTAATCTATTTGTTTTTTGACAAATTAGAACTACAATGTCTGGGTATGTAGGTTACTGCACAAACTTTACTCAAAATAGGTTATGTGTTGTTTTTCACGAGACTCAGAAAGAAGAAAAATTTGGGCTAACAACGCAGAACAAGATTGGACAAGACTGGATTTCGTCTGATAATTCGGTGTTATGTGAGGTGTTAGTAAGAACTTTCTGAGTTTTTAATATAAATAAATTATTAAACGATGTATATTATTCCAAGTATACTTTGATGCCATGAATGTATTGCTGTCAAAGACACACCAAGCGCATACCTTTGATGCATTTACGCGTAATAAATATTTCGCAGAAGAAACATTATTTTATATCAATTCTTCAATGTTTCAGTTTTTTAAAAGCATGTAATTAATAATTAAACAAAATTTGGAAGTTTTTTCAATTCAAGACAATACCGCAAAATTTTTATGTGGGAGATTCCAAGATTTTCTGTATTTGCTGCCAAATTGTTACAATTTCAAAAATATAATAATTAAAAAATGTTACATATTTCGTTTGAAAACGTTTTCTGTGCTAATCCGCAATAACAGATCCAATTTTACTAGTAAAAGTATGGCTATGCACTTAAATGTTAAATATTTTATTATATATATATATAGTTATGCATAATAACTAAAGAATATTATTAGAGTTTATTATTTTCAATTTTTGTGTTCATTTATTATTTTTAATTATTTTTTGTTTATTCATTTAAAATTATTTTTTGTTTATATTTTAAATTTGTGCATTATTAATTTGTTGTGTTAATATTTGCTTATTATTAGGAGTACAAATTAGTTCGGTCCGTTTTTTTGTATTCAAAAATGCATTTATTTCAAAACAAAATGAATGAACAGATCAATTAAAGTATTGTCCATAACTGCCTACTACTTTTTCCCATCTCTCAGGCAATTTTCGAATTCCATCTCGAAAAAATGACTCGTCTTTGGAGGCGATCCAATTTGAAGTCAATTTTCGATTTCTGCGAAAGAAATAAACCGGTGACTTGCTGCATCCTTCGGAACAACCAATAATCAGAAGGAGCAATGTCCGGAGAATATGGCGGGTGCAGTAAAACATCCCATTTGAGCGTTTTTTACGACTTTAGCAACATGAGACCGAGCGTTGTCATGAAGAAGAATAACTTTATCATGTCTTTGCTCATATCCCAGCTGTTTTTCTCGCAATGCACGGCTCAAACGAATCAATCGTTGCCGATACCGATCGTTCGTAATGGAATCGCCAGGTTTCAGCAGCTCATAGTAAACAAGACCCTTTGGTCCCACCAGATACAGAGCATGATCTTCGAACCATGAATGTGGTGTTGATGTTGAAATCGATGGCAACAATTAATCGGGCTTACCATAATAATGGGAGTACAAATAAGTTTCCGCCGTTTGCAAAAGACGACGCCACTAATAAACTATAGTTAAAATTGTTTGATGTAAAACGACATATTATAAGATTAGACATCCGGCAACACCTTGAAATATTAGTGATTTTGTATCAGCATCATATGTTTTTTTTTTTGTACGAAAATGTCGAGTTTTGAGCCGAAGCGTCATTTGCGGGAACTTTTGATTTACTGCTTTAATTTGAAGAAATCTGCAGCTGAGGCTCATAGATTGCTTGTAGAAGCATATGGTGATGCTGCCGTAAGTGAGAGAAGTTGTCGTGAGTGGTTTCAAAAGTTTAAGAACGGTGAATTTGACGTCGAAGACAAAGAACGTAGCGGAAGGCCGAAAGTATACGAAGTATAGTATACGAAGACGTGGAATTGGAAACATTATTGGATGAAGATTCGTGCCAAACGCAAAAAGAACTTGCGCTTACATTAGGAGTGACTCAACAAACAATTTCATATCGTTTGAAATCATTGGGAATGATTCAAAAGCAAGGGAATTGGGTTCCATATGAACTGAAGCCGAGAAACGTTGAACGCCGATTTTTCACATGTGAAATGCTGCTTGCCAGGCATAAACGAAAGGATTTTTTGCATCGTATAGTCACTGGTGATAAAAAATGGATCCACTACGATAACCCAAAGAAGAGGAAATCATGGGGACCACCTGGCCATGCTTCAACATCGACAGCCAAGCCGAATATTCATGGAAAAAAATTCATGTTGTGTATTTGGTGGGATCAGCTTGATATCGTGTATTATGAGTTGCTCAAACCGAATGAGACCATTACTGGGGCTTTCTATCGAACACAATTGATAAGATTGAGCCGAGCACTCAAGGAAAAACGCGCCCACTACTACTCCAGGCATGACAAAATTATTCTCCTGCATGATAATGCTCGACCACATGTTGCGGCGCCGGTCAAAACCTACTTAGAAACACTCAAATGGGAAGTTCTATCCCACCCGCCGTATTCTCCAGACATTGCTCCTTCCGACTACCATTTGTTCCGATCGATGACGCCTGTCTGAGCAGCACTTCACATCATATGAAGATCCCAAAAATTGTATCGATGATTGGATAGCCTCAAAAGATGAAGCGTTCTTCCGACGCTTCCACATGCTACCAGAAGTATTTCTGAAAGTATTTTTTTCTTCTTGGGGTTGTCGTAGAATATCCACTTCTCATCTCCAGTCACAATCCGATGCAAAAAACCTTTTCTCTGTTGTCTTTGAATCAGCTGTTCGCAAGTGAAAAATCGCCTTTTAACGTCCCTAGGTTTTAGTTTATAAAGCACCGAATTTCCTTGTTTTTGAATTGTTTCCATGGCTCTCAATCGTACAGAAACGGCTTGTTGAGTTACCCCCAATGATGATCTGCAAGCTTCTCTTGCGTTTGACTCTGATCTTCTTCGAGTAATGCCTTTAATTCTTTGTCTTCGAATTTTTTTGGCTCTCCAGAGCGAAGCTTCAACGCTGAAATCTCCATCCTTGAAACGTCTAAACCATTCCCTACATGATTTATCAGTTGGAGCAATACCATAAACTTCGACAAGCATTCGGCTTCAGCCGCATTTTTCTTCCAATTAAAGCAGAAAATCAAAACCTCCCGCTGCTTGGTTAATACAAAATTCGACATTTCAAACACAGTAAAAATCAAGATTTTTGTATGAAACTCAAAGCGATATAAATTGAACATTATTAGCAGATGTTTAACCTCTCTGAAACTGCCAAAATCAGCTATGAATTATTCACAACAGCTGGATCTTTAGGAAAACGGATCGAACTAATTTGTACTCCAATATATAATAATATAATTCCAATAATGTTTATTGGACTTAATTATTAATTATGTTAATTTATGTTAATATTTGCATTTTATTTGAACACATGTATGCATATGTCATTTGCTTTTATTTGTCATAACTGTAATTTCTATTTTGATTTCTATTATAATATTACCCTGAAGTATAATACCTTGATTATTAATTTATGCATTCAAGATAAATTATTTTATTAATTTTCCTTTTTATGATTCGTCATTGATTTTGTGTGTGTTTTGTGTGTATTTATTTATGCACATAATTTTTTCTCTTTGTTTAATTTTATCCAGATTTCTTCGAAACATCGAAGTATGAAAACGAAGAAGAGAAAAGACGAAAATGAAGAGAGAAAACGTAATTGATTTATTACTTTGCATTATTATGCAATTCTGTCGTCACTGATGTTTTGGATTTAAATTGATAACCCAGTCAGAAATAATTTCGAAAAGACGTCGTTTCGATGTCGAAAATAAAAGTCGAAATTTCGAAATTTCTATTGATTTCGATGGATTTTTGGCTCCGATTAATTTTCGAAATAAAATTTGGAAATAAAATCTTGAATTGATCTAGTCAGCATAAAAATATAATATACTACTAGTACAATAAGTAAATTCGACAAGTATTGTTACTAATAGCGTAATGGAGAGTGATGGAGAAAATTCATTAAAGTTTCATTAAATTTTTATTGTGAAAATAAGTATTATTGATTAGCATCATATTTCAGAGGACACACGACAAAATTATAATAAAATTTATTTTATGAATTCGAGAACTAATGTTATGATGCACTCATGCGCAGTCACCCATCCGAATCCGAACTTCCACTTACCATACTTCATTTCTGTGATCATATGGGAACTATTCCTTCGAAGAACCATGAACACTTATAATGCTAATGAACGTATAGTTGTAATATATCTGTTCAAAGATGTTGTGAAAGAGGCGGAACGCATAAAAAAATATAATTAATGTTAAATATAGTAGTAATACAAATGATGACACTTATGATAATAACTTGTTTTTAATAATATTGTA
>NW_017259533.1:175612-180685 GCF_001594045.1 Atta colombica | reverse complement strand
TAAATATATATTTTTTTTACTCTTTACTCTAATAAATTTTTTATATTACAATTATTGAAAGTAATTCTATGTTACGTCATATGTCGTCATATATTACTATAGTAGTAATACTGCAGTAGCAGTGACACTGTAGTATTTTTATATTTCCAAATGATATTGGAAACTTGTATGATAAACCAACATTTAAATTTTATTAATTTAAAAATCGAGATCATTTTGATATCGATTCAAACTAGAATTAGTCCAGCTAGACTTTGATAGAGTCGATGACTATTTTTCCTTGATTTTGTGCTCATTTACGATAAGAGACAGCTGATAGGTTGTCAGTATTTATTAAGAGACATTATTTCTTGAAATTCCTCAAAAAATGATGTAATAAGATTATATTAAATAAACTACAAAGTACAAATAAAAATAATGTTATTCAGCAGGAGTAGAACAATAAAATAAGATACAAAGAATTACTAGAAGAAAAGATGTAGATTTTATCGACAATTGCAAAAAATGTTCCGATTCGTATAAAAAAATTTCACTTTTCTAAAAAGTTATAAAATTATCTATAAAATTATCTATAAATTCTGAAAAATTTTGAGAGAGCTTTTATGATTAGAGCGATATTACAATTGTCGAAATAAAATCGAAATAAATGTCGATTTCGATCTTTGAACGAAAATATTCAAAATATAAGATTACGTAATCACAAATTTATATCAAAAATATTTAAAATGTATCAAACTCTCATTGCACTCTCTACATACGTAATTTTTTATCACTCAAAAATGTTGAAATTTCGATACAAGTTTCGAATCGACAATTTTTTCATTGTAACGATGTCGGAGGAACTATTTCTGACTGGGTAAATTGTATATACCATACATCGTGTATATATATAAGTAAAGTACTTACATACCTAACAAAAAATAAAATATACTTTCAAAAACGTAATTAATACTCTTGAAATCTTATTTTTAAGCTCATTCATATTCATACCATTTATTTTTAAACAAATTTTACTTTATTCTACCATATTTGTATCTTTGTTGCTGTTCTTCTTTAATTTATTTATTACAAAATCATTGGCTCTCTCTCCCTCTGCGTTCAGCAGAATATTTACTTTGCAATTATTGGAAGTTATCTTAGCGCTAATTAAATTATATTTTAAGATCTAGAGGAATAGTCTTATTTCAGCAGACATTCATAAAACGGTTGCATTCTACTGAACGCACTCATTATTATATATGTACAATTTCAATTTTACACTTTTTGAACCCGGTTCTACATTAGTTGTAAGCTGATCGGAAGTTTGTTGCGACAGCCAATCTGAAGCTTATATTTTGAAATTAATACTTCATATTGGCTGTCGCAACAAACTTATGATCGGCTTGCAACTTAATAATATGGAAGCTTTTTGACTCCTGCACACAGACCGCGGCAACGCTTACCACGCAGCGGAAGTTATCGCATTAACTAATAATTCTATGTCTTAAGTCTCACCATGCAAAACTTCTAGAAATTATGTAATATTATTATACTTCCGCACGGCAAAAATTGAATTGAGTTCAACTTTTGTCGCGCGGTGAAAATTATATATCTATTACTTCCGAGCAAGTGAGATATTGACTATCATGCCAACTTCCGTCGTACGGCAACCGTTACTGCATTTTGTGTGCAAGAGCCATTATTGAGTGCTTTCCATTTAATGACACAAGTCAACATAAGCATTGTCCTATCCTTCTTGACATTCAGAGCGTGACAAAGATAAAACAGTACTTGTGTCGACTTGCGTCATCGGCTTGCAACTAATGTAAAACCGACTTTACAATGACTTTATTGGATTTATATGTCCTAAGTTCAGTGAAACTACATTAGTTCTACATTAGTTGCAAGCTGATTGCAAGTTTGTTACGACAGCCAATATGAAGCGTTGATTTCAAAATACAAGCTTCAGATTGGCTATCGCAACAAACTTGCGATCGGCTTGCAATAATATAGAACCGGCTTAATGAGAGTTGAAACAACAAACTGGAAGAACGCCATTGCTAGAACCTCGTTTATACACTCACACATTCAAAGTACACAAACTCATATTTTCACTACATGTACACGGTACGTGCATACGAACACATGTTTTCACTAATCCATCGTCTAGGTCCATCGCACGAACCTAGGACCAATCCCGAGGCGAATCTGTTTTGATTTGACTCTCATTACAGTGATTCTAGAATCCAATCGCTACCTGTGATCCACGTGCTCTCCACCGTCGCATATTTAGCAGACAAATTTAAGATTTCTCATTTTTTTAAATTGGAATAATTTGGGAATAGTTTAAGAAAATTTAGGAAAACATTCTCATAATTTAGGAAATAATAATTTATTTATAATCAATGAAAATTAATCGTGCGTATAGTTAGCAGAAATATGTAACATTTTTCATTTTTTTTTATTGCAAAATCTTGGAAATAATTTGGGAAAGTTTAGGAAAACAGTCTCATAATTTTGGACATAATAATTATTACATAAATTTAATAAAAATAAAAATTAGTCACTATTGTACGGTATCATTTTCTATATTATCAACTGTATACTTGCACTTTATTTTGACGCGCAGATTATAATTTACACAAAAATCCAAATAATCCAGTTATTTCCAATTATAATAAATCAAAAATAGTTAATCAATATAAGCAAAAATTAATACTTTTGTTCATATTGATGACTTATTTTTGATAAAATTAATCTATTTCGAAATTTAAGATTATACTTTGGAAAAATGACAAATAAACTTATTAATCTAACATTGTCATAAAAATAACAATATTTAACTAAAATAATTATTTTTACTGACTTTATTTTTCATTTTATATAATTGTAAATAACGTTGTAAATAATTGTAAATAACAATTCAAAAGTCTTCTTGAAGAATCATTATCTCTATCCATGTATCTGTTAAGAACAGTCTATTAAATCCATTTACAATGACAATAATTAGAAAATCTAGTACTAAAAATTAGACATTATATTTTATAGAAATTTAGACTTAAAGAGAGAGATTTAGAGATATAGAGATTTAAACTTAGAGAGAAAGAGAGAGAGAGAGAGAGAGAGAGAGAGAGAGAGAGAGAGAATAATATTTATCAATAGTAAATTAGAGAAGAAAAAGTGAGAGAATTGTTGATATAAATATGAGTGATGGTGATGATAGAATGGGACATCCAGGTTTTATTAGATAAAGGAGATTCTTGAGATTGACCTGATAACTAGCAAAAGAAGAAAACCCATAAGAACTTCAACAGAAATCTAAAATTATTCATTCTATAATTCTTGGATCAATAACTTTAATCAATATAAAAGTAGTACTAGAATTTTTAATGTAGTAATTTTTTTTTTTTAAATACATAATATGTGTTATAATATTACAGATTATATAAATAAATTATACATTAATATAAAAATGCTGTTTTCTACAGAAATAATCTTTCTACGGAAATTTTTTACAATATTTTAGGTGTACAAGATTCGATTATAATTTTACATTAAATATGTTTAGTCAAACTAGAAATGTAACTATAACTAATTAAGATATAAATAAATAATACATGATGCTTGCCATTTCAAAAAGTGATCCATACAAGTTTGGGAAGCTCTTTTAGAAAAATATAGTGCATAAACACACACACACACACACACACACACACACACACACACACACACAGAGCTATAATTCAACTATAACTTAAAACATTAGCTTGCATTGCAATTATAAATATTTATATAAAGTAGCCTTTTAATATGCATTAATCCAATGTAGTACGAATGATTGAATTCACCATTAACTTTCTTGATATTCTAAATTATTCTAGATATCTATATCAGAAATATATAGAAATACATATTGCTCAGTAAGTGTATTATATATATAAATATTATCTGATATAATTGAGAATTTTTCATTAAAATGTGCATTTATTCTTAAGGTGAATGTATAAATAATAGCGAAACACAAAACAAATTTTCTGAAAATAATAGAAACTTTTTATATATGTTTCAAATAAGTGAATAAAACAAGATAATAAACAATATCTATATACCTATATCTATTATTTCCCAAATTATGTTTTCCTAAACTTTCCCAAATTGTACTCAAACTTTTAAATATAAATTAAATATATAAAAAAAAAAAATAAAAAATGTTATACATTTTTGCTAACTATACGCATGATTAATTTTCATTGATTATAAATAAATTATTATTTCCTAAATTATGAGAATGTTTTCCTAAATTTTTCCAAATTATTCCAATTAAAAAAATGAGAAATCTTAAATTTGTCTGCTAAATATACGACGATGTATTCTCCGGGTTAATTTGAAGCAATTTGCGATACGAACAAACCTGGATTGATCCTTTGGGGGTGCGTTCTAAAACTTGACTCTGTCAACTTCGAGTCTTTTATCTTTATTCAACATTCGGTGACCGACAAGAATAAAATAATACTCGAATTGACAGAGTTGAATTTTGGAACGCAAAATGCCTTATTGTACCTTGTATGCCTTATTTAACGATGATTGCGCAGATATTTTATATAGTAAAAAAACTGCGCAACGACACAATATCGACAGTGGTTGTATTCCTATTTGCTGATTCTCAATACAGTATTCAGTAACCGTCATGTTATGTTATTGGGAAAAGTGTTCCTTTTCTCTAATAAAAAGTTGCAATAAAAATATAACCTAAATTCGCGCTTCGGAGAAGCGTTTTCTTAGAGATGTTTATTTATTTATGAATGTTACAATTAAGCTGAGAGATATTGTGTTTTTATATTTGTTTTCATTTTGTTATATATTTTAATTAGATGATGTTGTTATTAATCATTTCCATTGTTAGTGGCTGATTTCTTGTAAATCATGAAAAATTTTTTGTCAGTCATTTTTATCTATTATTATTCTTTATTATAATTATTAGTATAATTTATTATTTCTTTAATATTTAATGTCCATAATTTTGTATTTTCTAATGACATGTTTTATTTTTTTATATATTTCTTTTTCTCTTCTTTCTTCAAATATTATAAAGGG
>NW_017259533.1:173659-175594 GCF_001594045.1 Atta colombica | reverse complement strand
CGAAAAGATATATATATATATATATTTAGGATTTCGATCAAGAAGAAAATGTAACGAGATCCCAGATAAATGATGAACCGAATCCAAGAAACAAATATGCATTAAATTTCTTGATGCAGAGACGAATAAGTCATATGAATGTTACTTGTCCCCGGAGGGTGCTGAATGGGTATCAGCAATTAATTTTGTTTTGTAATTATTTTATCTTTGCATTCAGGTATATATACAGAGATAGCATACAACGAAAATTAATTTTTAATTTTTGTCTGCGTGTCTCAAATATTGAAATGTAGTCCAAAAATGTTCATACTGAAAAATTATATAATTTTGTAGATATGGTATTTTCAATGTATTTTTAATAGATTGATTCGTAATGCATATAGAAAACAGCAATAAAGACAATTCTCATCTAGAAATTTCATCAGCACACGAGGCTGTTGATAATACAGATATAAATTTAATTAATTTTTCATCAGTATTAATCATATTCAATAATTATATTCATTCATGATGAATATATGGAAAAATTAAAATATGATATATCGATTAACATTAAAGTAAATATTAACAATTTGAACAATTTAATGGTTATTGAACAAAATATTAACAATTTGAACAATTTAATGGTTATTGAACAATTTAATTAAGAATTCATTTTGTATTAATGAAGTTCATGTGTTTTTACAGAATCGTCACAGATCTCTGTTAGTGATAGAGGACACATAATAAGCAAACATTGCTTTTAATAAATTTATATCGTCAAGAATATGCAAACATGAATAGTAGCAAAATGGTCCTACGGAAAACGTGTGGCAATTGGTTGCTGAAGGAATGAAAAAAAAAAAGATTATAACATTCCCATGTGCAAATGTAAACTACTAAAATGCCTTAAAACATTAATATAAAAAGATTATTGATCACAATGATTAATCAGACAATGATTTAATGACTTATAAATATTTTGATGTAGTGTATTAATTGTTTATATTTTATTTTTTTGAAAAATCTTACTTATTTCTTGTGTTGTAATCATAAATTTTATTGTTTTTAGGAATTTGATGAGATTTTTAGAAAGCAATTGGGTGAAACCAGTTGCGGTTGCAAGTTCTGCAATTGAATTACAAGATTCAATGTTTGAAAATATAAATGAGCGTAATTTATCTCCAAGTAAGTGTTGTTCAGGGATGAAATACGTATATGTATATTATTTGCAATAAATATATACAATGCAGTATAATGTTGGTGTATATTATACACTCTGAATTTACAGATGCAGGATCAAAACGTAACAAAGATGAAATTCTAAAAGAGATGTTAGAAGAAAGAAAAAACAAAGTGGCAAAAACGAAAGAGTACAGAAATCAAAAACTTATGAAGGAAAAAAATCGTTAAAAAAAATAATGAAGGTAAGAATGACATCTTGCATGGTATGTACTTGTTATGTACTTATTCGATAATTTTTTTTTTATACAGTAATGTATAAAGCTTATATTTTACGTGAGATCGATTCACTAAACAGTTGCAATTGCAAGCATAAGTCAACTTTGCTTGATCGACATGACATTTGGAGTGATGCTAGATGCAACAGCAATTGGATTCATTGTTAACCGCCATTATTGGCATGTTTATTTTTTCGATATGGTAATTCTTCATTCATTCTTCAGTCGTCGAGTTATAACATCGATGTTATGAAACTGGTCAATCATAGCTATTATTCTGTAGAATGAAATGATTGGAATGACTATTTTCATAACAACGATGTTATAATTTTGGTGTAAATTTGGTGTAAACCATAGAAACATACTTATTATTATTATTATTACAGATTTCATAATTGAAGGCTGAAGGCAACAATTGATACCGATATTAATTCATCAGCATGTTATAAATAACATACAGTAAGGAAAAAAACTAATGAAAAAATGTGAACAATAA
>NW_017259533.1:166964-173559 GCF_001594045.1 Atta colombica | reverse complement strand
TATATATAATAATTATTTATTATTACTTCCTGAATCTACAAGTTAAATTTTCTTTTAAGAATCCTTCATTGCGATCTTCACTGTTTATATTAAGTGGTTTATATCATAATTCTTCGAGCATATTCGAGAATCTCGTGGTATTGGTATTTCGATTTCATCGCGTTTTAATAAACAAATATTAAGTAAAATGCAATATGCGATAATGTAGCGCGGAATTAGATTCGTTATATTGGAAGTATGTCCAGTAAATAATGCCATCCTTTCAACAACGTTCTATATACATTCGCATACAGATGACAATTTCTTGTTGAAATGAATTTCGCTCGCTGTCAGATAACCTTATATGGCACTATCACATGTCGCTGTATCGTATATACTGCATCTCCGAATAAGGCTGTCTTCCAGAAAGAAATGTTCATTACATTTTTGCTGTATTCCAGAGTAAAAGTTCATATATCATCAGGGTTGGGAACTAACGCATTACTTGTAACTGTTTTCGTTATTTTTTTCAGTAACGATCATTACTTTTTTCTGTCTCTAATGGTAACGGTTACATTTTCAAAGTAACGGTAATGAATTTAGCCGTTACTTTCATCATTACTTTAGTTCCCTATTATTTTTATACCTATTCAATGTCTAAGTTTACACCGTGCACTTAGTCCGCGACCTATACGGAGATGTCTTTCGTTTAATCTACAAGATAAATAAGGACACCTATTGTATAAATCGCGGACAAAGAATAGTGAGGAATGGAATCTAATAATTAATGAGCGGAGACAATACAGTCAACATCATGATAATTAAGTGCATTAGATGGCGCGGACCATAATCGGGGAAAGAAAATAAAATCAGACTTTCGATTGGGCGAGATTAGCGACAAGGCGCCTTTTTCTGGCGCGCTTAATTTTTTGCGACTTGGTAGTAATTAGAGGAATATTTCACTGAGAAACTTTTGCTCCATCTCTCTCTTCCCTTTATACTGCTTTATACTGCTTTATACTTTTACCCTTTATATTCTTCGGAAGGGTCTTTTTATCATTCTCCTACTGTTTGGCGGGTGGGACAAGCAAAATGTCGAAACTTAACCTTCAAGACATGTGTTCATCGGTTGACGGGCACGTGGATTCCCCAAGATTCGAAGAAATCAGAGAGGATCTGATGAGATTCCTGCTGCAAAAGACTTCTCGAGGTACAAAAATGGAGTTATCTGATGATGAAATTGCAAATATGGATATGGTCGGCGCCTTGAAACGCGGTCATCCGACGACGGACGAGGGTTCTACTACCAAGTCACTCGACCAGATTGCTTCAAGACTCAAAGAAAGTTAGATCAAAGCTGAGTGACTCAGGTACCTCTGTTGAGAGGGTATCTAGGATTGCTGTGAATCCGAAGATCATGAATCACCCTACCGCAATGCGCGAATAAGGATGTACCTAAGGGAAATAAAAATAATTCTGGCAACGCAAGTACAGTGAAAACTCAAGTATGATGCTTTTAGCAGAACACTTTATATTGTCATGTTCCAGATCTGATTGCTGCATCTAGCAAGAAGAAAATGTCGCTGGTCAAAATCTCCGGAATATTAAATAAATGCAACATTAAGGAGATTCCAGAAGATATAAATATGGACGAAATAAAGAAAATCATCGAAGAAGAGAATTCTAACATAATGATCTCTAATCTCTTTAGAAGAAGGTGCAATAGATCTACTAGAGAATTTGAGAACTAAGAAGCAATATGCTTGGAAATCAGAGGCGAGAGTTTGCCAGACAAGATTATCATTTGGAAGGCGGTGTTTTCTGTTTCTCCATATGTGCAATCAGTTAGGATATGCTTTAAATGTGACCGTATTGGTCACATAAGTAAATATTGTGAAAAATCTGAGACTTGCTTAAATTATGCTGGTGATCATCGCTCATCTCGAGATGCGCCTTGTGGTTTAAAGAAGTATTAACTGTAGTGGCCCTCACAATACAATGGACCGTAATTGCCCAATTCTTAAAAAGCATATGGAGATTGCAAGGGTTGTGACTTTTGATAATCTTCCTTTCTTTGAGACGAGATTACTCGTGGAGAAGAACATTAATTCATCGAGAGTGACTCTAGTTAAATCACTAAGAAACTTTCTATGCCTTCCGAATATGGATTTTACCGCCCATGAAACTCAGAGGAGCTATCTAGAGCTGGCAGATAATTTCCCGTCATACAAATCGATGCTGAGCTCAAGTAACAACGGAAGGCATCAAGAAGGTCCTGTCGAGTATTATCGATCAGATCTTAACAGACAAGGATGCGGAAGTACTGTGCGAGCGAAGAATTAAGAAAACCATAGATTGCACATAATGCGATACGTTTGGTTAAAGAAGATAATGGCGCAAGTAAATAATCGCAAACTCAATCTTAGTAATTTGTGGATTCTACAGTGGAACGCTAAATCTATCATGTCTAAATATACTGAACTATCTAAACACTGCGAAGATTTTAATTTAATTTTAATTTCAGAAATACGGCTCTCTCCTGAAAAAAGTTTTAAGAGGGTTCGATACAGGTGAAGGAGAAGGACTTAACCGCGAAGGAGGTGTAATGATTGAAATTAGGAATAACATTAGATATAGAAGAGCACAAATTTCCGAGACATGTGAAGATAAAGTAGAAGTTTGCGCAGTCGAGATCCTTGTGAGAGGGCGAACCCCTCATTTTGGTCTCGTGTTACATCCGTCAAACATCGGTTTTATTAGGACTTGTGAATGGGAAAGATTCTTCTCACAATTTCAAGATAAAATTCTTTTTGGTGGAGATTTTAACTCCACCAACATCATTTAGGGCTCTACCAATATTTGCCATACTAGTGATAGTCTGTGGGAGACAATAGATAGTAGCGATCTATCATTGCTGAACAATGGCTCCCCCACTTTTCACTGTTCATCTTATCACATTAATTCCGTAATTTATTTGACTGTGACTAATGCTTCGCTTGCGTTAGTGTTGAACTAATAGTATGTTGGTCCTGATCTATAGAGCAGTGATCATCTGCCTATTATCATTGAGGCCTAAGCCGGATTGCAGAATTGGGAATGGGAGAGTTTTGCGTCTACACGCTAAGGACACAGACTGGGAACTTTTTCGTGACGTGATGGATGAGAAAGTAAAACTTATTACGAATCTAGAATCTATGGAAATGGAAACTGTGAATTCGATATTCACTGCCATAATCGAGGCGATTTCATCAGCTATTCCGTTCAAACATACTGAGAGACGTAAAGAGAAACAAAATCAAGTATTTCCCTCATGTCCATGGACAGATGAATGTGACAAATTTCTCCACCTTCGTAAGGAAGCTTTGGAGAAGTTTAAACAGACAGGTTTGAGGGAAGACTTTATAAACTACAAAAAAAGTGTGGCGATTATGAAACGAGAACTTCGTAAAATTAAACAAGATAAATTTAAAGACTTCTGTGAAGGCTTGAGGAAAGACAGATTCATTCTTTGTTTGGAAAACAGTCAAAAAATTTCAATCTAGATATAATCGACAGCTAACGAATATTCTTCGGACAAAATGGCGAAGATTCTTGGACAGATTGTTGAACTTAGAGTAGGATAGGTATGTAATAAGACGCCTTTGTTTGAAAGTGAGAACTACAATGAGTTTCTAGACTCTGACGGAAGAAGAATTATTATTCATAATTAGAAATCTCAAGGTCAAATCTAGCCAGGGATTAGATGGTATCGATTATGTCATTATCAAGCACTTATCTCTTATGGGTAGATACATATTTCTCTGCATCTGCAACTCCATTTTTGCTAGTGGATCTTTCCCGTCAGATTGGAGGAAGTACGTTCGTTTATACTTAAAGCAGATGGCCAGAAGTTTCGGCCGATATCTCTCGCACCCTGTCTATGCAAGGTAATGGAAAGAATTCTAAGTAGTAGATTAAATTGGTGGCTGGAAAGTGAGAATAAGTTATCTGTATCGCAGTTTAGTTTTCGTAGAGGGCTTCCATGCATGAATAATTCTCTATATGGAAATTCTCTATATGGAAATTCTCAGAGACTTTCAAACGGATATTCTGGTTGCTTTCCTTGATACCAAAACAGCATGATAACATATGATAACGTTGTAATTGATATATTAATTAACAGATTAATGAATCTGGATATCTCCCCCCCCCCGTTCTGTCGCTTTATTTACAATTTGGTATCTGCGCGTCAAGTGTGGTATAGATATATAAGTGTAGTATATGCGGGAAAATAGAAGAAGTTTTTTGGCTTTTCAAAGCCAAAGGCTGCCACAGGGCAGCGAACTGAGCCTTATATTATATGCCATCTATGTCGCCGTATTGAAGAAGGTCAACTTCCAAGAGTGCAAGATAATTCAATATGCAGACGATGTGTACATTTTTTCTGCTATGGACTCGGTCGAGGATCTTTGAACAGAATCGAAAGTGCAGCTGACAAGATTTCTGCCTCATTAAACTTTGGTCTTATCTTGTCAGCAGAGAAAACTAAGCCATGTATATTTAGTAAGAATAATAAAGCTCTTAAAACTTAAGTTAGACGAGATAATGTAGTATAATTAAATATAATAAAAGATCTTTGTCGATTCGGATTCAGGAAGAAGTTATCACAAATTCTAGATAAGATAAAGCAAAGTCTGATAAGATAAGATAAAGTTCTTAGGGATGAATTTGCAATCTAATTTGGAATGGTCTACTCATGTTAATTATATCAAAAGTCGTTGTATTTATCCATTACGAATTATAAAGTGCATTGGGCATTTTTGATGGGGTCGATCCCAGGTTATTTAGATTAATTTATCACGCTTTTTTATTAGATCTAGATTAGAATATGGGGTTTCATGCTTCAGGATCTTTCGAATAAGCTTTTACTTGAACTTAACAGAATTCAGTACCGAGCTCTTAGATTGGTCATGGGGTATAGACAAAGTACTCCGATTAATGTTATTCTGTGCGAGGCGAAGGAGCCCTCCCCTGCTTGTTAAATTCCTACTTAGGGAGAAATTTCCTGTCTAGACTAGCAACAAACTCTAGATGTCCTTGAAAAACTTAGCGAATTAGCGGAAACTCTCAATGTGACCGCGTTAGTCGAGCTCTGATTATTTTAGCTCAGGAAGACGTAGACATTAAAAAGCACTACTTTTTCAACCTTGATGGTCTGTTGTGCTTGTCAAAATCATTCGATGCTTTGCTTTTTCATCCAGAGGTGAACCTTGAAGATGAAAAATTCTTTGACAGGCGTAAATATAATGCTGATGTCACTTTTTTAGGATTATTCAACAAGGAGATTAATTCATCCATGTGTCTTTTCACTGATGGATCATGTGTAGAAGATTCGCAATATGCTGGTTTTGCAGTGATGTCTCATGATAGATCTATCTCCAGGATATATGTGTGCGGATTTTGTCTCTTCATATTGTGTCGAAGCAATTCTTATGGCTCTGGAACTAGGATAATGTAATTATGGATGGCCCAAGCTAACTGTTTTCTCGGAGTCTAAATCAATTCTTAGTGCAGTGAGCGCACAATTTCACCAGGGTAAATTGCATTTCATTCTCTTTATTAAGGATAGCACCCTTAATAAGTTTGACTAGAGACAGAGGAGTTGAGGTCAAGCTTATATGGATTCCTAGCCATATAGGAATTTCGGGCAATGAACAAGCGGATAAGCTAGCTAGCAGGAAGCTTCTAACAGAGATATACAATTGGGAATCTCAGTATCTGAATTCTCAAATCTATGGAACCGACAGATGTACAATGAATTGTTTGGATGGGTGAGCGATGAGTCGCTTACTCGCAGGACAGTACTGTAATAATTATTTAGTGAAGTTCAAACATGTTTGGTTCAGGAAATTTAAAATAAAGAGAAGGACAGTTGCAACTATTAATAGAATTAGGTCGGGCCACACATCCCTGAGGGAAAGTCTTTTCTGCTTCGGCATAGTGGATTCTCCACTTTGTGTTAGATGCGAAACTCCAAATCATGTCTTTTGAGAATGTGCTTTTATTGAACAGAGACGGGTATTGCAAAATGCCCTAGTCAGGATGGAGGCCTCCTCCCTCACCCTGTCGAATATGGCTACAATTGATGAGGATACAATCTATATCTTAAACATGTTTGTTTCTATCTAAGTTTCGTTTTTTTTTTGTTTTTTTTATATTAATTTGATTCAGTCTAAGTTAATGCGGCACATATAACATTTGTTATTTTATTTTATGTTATCTTAATTTATATTATTATAGTTTATGCTATTATATATTTAGTTATTAAGAAAAGGTATTTCTCATAACTGTCCACTTTTAAGTTAACTCTGATGGATCTGCTCTAATAATTGTCAATCTAGCTTACTTATATATTTTTGCGAGATACTTATATGTTATTGCGATTCGATGAAATGAAAAATTTTATTTTACGATCCTAAACTAGATAATCTAATATAAGAGTATACAGTGTCTCACCTCTCGAGCTAAGGCAGTTCATGCAGCTTCAACATATTTTAGCGCGAAACTAAAATCATGAATGATTCGGCTGGGGCGAGTGTACTCAAAATCACGTAAAGGTTAAAGATACGTAAGTAAA
>NW_017259533.1:156798-166864 GCF_001594045.1 Atta colombica | reverse complement strand
TATATATATATATATATACGGTATGATACTCTGATATTAGCGAAAAATTATGCGTATATTGATATTATAAAAATTTCGGTTGAGTGTTGATAATGTCCAATACTGATATTTGGATCTCGGTTTTGCGTATATCGCTATAGAATAACGGTTTTTAATCTCTGATTTATATAATAATGAAAAATTAATATATTGATATATTACCGCTATTTTTCATATCATACACAGTTTTAAATTCCTGAATATAAAATAGTAAATTATGATAGAGTTAAGTTTACATTAGTCATATCCTTACAAGATAGATAGAGGAAAGTAAAAATAATGGACTTTAAAGATGTTTTGTATGTATAATTGTAGCAAAAAGTTCCTGAAATTTGATTTTGACGAATATGCTGTTTTCATATGGTTTGAATAATAAAGATTGTATACAGAATCTTATCATTTATTCTAATATAATTAAAATGCAGAAATATACTTTTGAATTTCTATTGTTAATTATTTCTGAAAAAAATGAAAAATTTTTGATAGTGATGAATATCTCAAATCTAACCTTAAAATCTTTATATTTTAAACTCTTATAACTTCAAATTGCTTCACACTGAATCGATTTCGGATTTTGTTATAAGTGTCTGAACATATATAAAAATAATCTATAAAATTTTTATTAAATTTCTAATATTTTAGAAATAGGTATTAAACATCCTTTTGACATTTTGATAATACGTTTTATTTTTCTTTTTCTGCAGAATAAGATTGTAAGTACTGCTCGAAAAATATAAATCTTCTTCTTTTGTCAAAAAAGATATAACAGTAATTATTGAATGCATTTGTAATTCAGTCAATTTTAAATTGTCGTCCATTGCATGAATTCACTTATTCCGTTCGAATCCGCTACTAAAATCGTATGGAATGTATTGGAAAAACGGAACGTATCCTGCACTCCATGCCATGCACTAAATACTCATGCATTTCTGCAAGAAACAGAACGTATAGTTCCAAGTAACGGTAACGCGTTAAAATTGGTAATGAGTGACGGTAATGAGTTAGTACTTTTTTCAAAAAGTAACGGTATCAATAACGTAACGATTACTTTTTTGAGGTAATGCGCACAACCCTGCATATCATGAACTGATTTTGGTTGCCTTGCGTAACAGTGAATGAAGCGCAAATCTGCATCGCATGCAATCTACACATATACACAATATGTATTATAAATTTATAGGAAATTATCCATCACTATCCATATAGTTGTACCTAAAGGGTTTATTAAGGGTTACAAAGTAATGTCTGTAAATATAACCATTTTCTGTTAAATATTTGCATCAATCTAATCTATGTTCTAAATTAACATCGGAGTTTTATATTGAAAATAAAAAATGATTTTATTGTGTATGATGATATTATATAATGTAAGTTTTATTAGTGTGATAAGATACATTGTTTAATTGAACAATCAATGAACTCTAGAATAAATAATAGACATAGCAAACTCCGAGACATGACAAGGAATAATTGTTTTTAGATCTGATATCAAGTTTTGTAATAAACTTAAACAATAATACAATAGAAAGGTCTTACCAATATCATATTAGTAATTATTCTAATTATATTTCCTATCTCTACACACGTGGTGAATTTACTAAAGTCCAATGGAAAAAAGAGAAGATCACTGAAAAATGAATTCCGATTTCACCTCTTTCATTTATTCGCGCACGCATATATCGAGATTAATTCAATCGCAATTATTGTTCTACACTCTTCCTTAATTCGAATCGAGTTTCAAATTTCATATTAGTAAAATCTTAAAATAGATATTTACAAATTTAATAACTAACACTTACCAAGAAATTAAATTAATTATGGTGTTAAATTACTATCCTTTCTTGAAATTTTCTTAAATCAATTATCTCAAACTTATTCATTTCTAACGGTTTTGTTAGCATGTCAACAACTTGTTCTGTAATAGGACAATATTTGAGCATAATAATTTTATTTTTTATCAATTCATAGATAATTCATAGATCTAAATTTCACGTCAATATGCTAACTCCTTCTATTTATAATGCCATTCTTTATCAAAACTATTGCACTCTGATTATCCTATATTCAATTCAATATCAACTCTATCATTTCTTCAATTAATGATTTCAGATATATTAATTCTTTACAGCGCTCAGCAGTAGCTATAGTATTGCTTCAGTGATCGATTGTGTAATAATCGGTTGTTTCTTGACTCCATTAGTCCTCTTGCAAAGTATATTACATTAACCCGTTGTACTTCTTCTTCTTTCTGTGTCTTCTACAAAGTTTGAATCAGCATCTGAATAAGCTTCAAGCAATTTGACATTGCCATTTCTTTTATATTCAATTCCTTTAATATTTCTGTTTAAGTATTTCAAAATATATTTCAGATCACTTATTCTTTCTTGAGTATAGTTTTCAACAAATCTACTCGTAGTTAATTGCATATGCATTCGATCGCGTCTTCGTGTATAATGGATAAATATAGAACACTTCTCACCATCTCTCTGCATGGATATTTGTCAGTTTTGTGCAGTGTCTTGGTTGACTCTTCCTTACGTATTGGAACCTTTGTTCTTGCATTCCGCTTTGTTGTAGAACTTTCTTAGTATAATTTTGTTACTGCATAACAAAATTTTCCTGTTTAATTACTTCAAGTCCTACATAAGTATTTAGATTTTTAGATTTTTAGTTAATCTTAAATTTATCTTTTATCTTAAATTCTTCTCTTAGTTTCTTGATAATGCATTCCATTTCTTCAGAATTACTTCCTGTTAAAATTCCGTCATCAACGTAAATTCCAAGAATTACAGTGTTGTTCATTTTTTTTTAAAACACATTGTTCAATGCTTAATGATTTAAAACCCAAATTCTATCTCTCGTTCCACCTCAAAGGCGCTTGCTTCAATCTGTATAAAGTCTTTTTCAGTTTGAGAATCTTATTCTTATAATTATAACCCTCTGGATACATATAAATGTCTCCTTCTAATTCTCCGTAAAGAAAAATCTTTACGTCAAATGTAATTATTTCATAATTCCTTGCTGTTGCTATCGCTACTAAAATGCTTCTTAATGCACTTTGATCTATTACTATAGGTTTCCTGATAGATTCCTCTAATTTTTCTTTCTGTTCACATCTTTTAACGACAAGTCTTTATATTTTTCTTTTTCTTTTATCCTGAAGATCCACTTGCTATAAAGAGGTTTTGTATTTTTAACTTCATTCTTGTTTACAGCTTTCCATACATTATTTACCTTTAATGAATTTTTTTCTTCATTAATTGTTTCTATCCAATTTTTTTCTATCCAATCCAATCCAATCCGATCCAATTATTCAATTTTATCAGTACCTGTGACTTCTTTATATATCATATAAGCATAATTCTTAAATTTTTCTGGAGTCTTTCTTTGTCCCGTAGATTTTCTTATTCTGTTACCATTTATGTTCTTCACATCTTGTATTTTGATATTTTGACTTTTTCTTTTATTTCAGTTGAAAATTTAATATCTCTGGCTATAAAAATTTTTTTTTTCTTACAATCCTACAATCTGTATTCACAAGCTGCATATCCAACGAAACAGTAAGTCTTACTTCTCACATCCAACTTTTTAAGAGAGCCGAGCACTTTGGCAAATGCTTCACTTTCAAAAACCTGTAGATTTCTTAAGTTTGGTCTTCTTTCTTCTCACATCTCAAACGGTGTTACTTTTAATGAATTACAGTGTTCTATTAAAGTCATATTAAATAAGTCGCAGTGTATAATGCTTCTTCTCATATTTCTTTATTCATTCCAGAATCAAACAATAAAGCTCTTATTTTCTTCGTAAGAGTTCTATTCAATCGTTCTGTTCTGCCGTTTAACTGTGGTGTATGTGGAATAGTTGTATCAATTTCTATTCCTTTGTCTTTACATCATGAAGTCACTAAATTGTTAATGTATTTTCTGCTGTTGTCGTATCTCAATTTTGCGATTTTTAAGTTCCACTGTGCTTCTGCTTTTGAGGCGTAATCTTTTATCTTCTCTGCTACTTCACTCTTATGTTTCGTAAGGTACACCATTGTAAAGTGAGTGTAGTCATCAAGGAAAGTTAAAAATTATAAAATATCTGTTATCACATCATACTATCTGTTATATAGGACCACAGACATCAGTATGAACTATTTGAAGCGGTCTCTTCGCTCTCACTCTATCATTAGCAAAAGTTGTTCTCCTATACTTCGCTTCCATACATGTTTTACATGCTTTGTCAAATTTTTTTTAATTGAAGAGAAAACACGTTTTACATTCTTTGTCAAGTTTTTTTATTTGAATAAAAAAAAGTTGTCGATTCGACCTTTGAACGAAAATATTCAAAATATAAGATTACGTATCACATATTTATATTAAAAATATTAAAAATATATCAAACTCTCATTGCACTCTCTACATAATTTAATTAATTATTTAATTAAATGTAATTTTTTATCAAAAATGTTGAAATTTCGATGCAAATTTCGAATCGACAACTTTTCCATTGTAATGACATCGAAACGTCTTTTCGAGGAACTATTTTTGATTGGGGGGGTTTGTGTGAACTATTCTCCCATTTTTCTACGAGTTTTAAATACATATTGTTTTCTTACTACATACAATCAAGAACAAGAATATGAAATAACATACTCCTTACTTGTATGTACATACATCCGAACTTATTAAATTTTCGTAAATTTAAGAGGAACGATGTAAATTCGAGTTATGATCTCATTTCCTCGTAACTTTCTTACATCTGATTTCACTTTCTCATAATTTTCTTATTAGGTATACAACTTTGCTTCCGCCGTTTTTTTCCGAAATTCGAGGCTTTATTGTAAAAAACTGGTTATACATTTATGATTCAAAGTATTGTCCATCGCTGGCCATTACTTTCTCCCATCTTTCGGGTAGCGTACGAATCCCGCGTCGAAAAAACTGGTCATCTTTTGAGGCTATCCTCAAATCGATCCAATTTTTTACTTCTTCATAAGACCGGAAGTGCTGCGGTCAGCCGTGTGCCATTGATCGAGACAAGTGATAGAGGGAGCAACGTCTGGAGAATACGGCGGGTGGGGTAGGACTTCCCATTTCAACGTTTCCAAGTATGTCTTGATCACTTTCGCAACAAGGGGTCGAGCATTGTCATGCTGCAAAATCACTTTATCGTGTCTCTCGTTGTATTGCGGCTGTTTATCTTTCAATGCTCGACTCAAACGCATCAATTGCGTTCGATACCGATCGCCTGTGATTGTTTCAGTCGGTTTTAACAGTTCATAATAAATTACGCCGAGCTGGTCCCACCAAATACATAGCATGACCTTGATCAAAATCACCGTTCTTGAAGCGTTGAAACCACTCACGACACGTTCTTTCACTAATAGCGGCCTCACCATAAGTATTTGAGAGCATTCGATGAGCCTCAGCTCAGATTTCTTCATATTGAAGCAAAAAATTAAAACCTCCCGCAAATGACGAGAATTTGGCTCGTAAACTGACATTTTCAATCGAGAATAACTTTATGATGCAGACACAAATCGAGTAATGTTTCTATGGGGTTATGTTGACAGATGCCCAAGTTTATTGTATGACGTCTATGATCTATTTATTTCGACCATCACTTACCACTAAAGCCATCTATAGGAAAACGGCGGAAGCAAAGTTGTACACCTAATACATAACTAAACTTACATCACTAAGTCTGATATCATTTGAAAGTGAAACTTTTCACGTGAGATTGGTACGTACAAAAAGTTAAAAAATGAAAGTTTCGTGAAAATTTGCATAATCGATACCCTGATGCCATTTCATTAAAATCATTAGATCTATAAAATACCGTAAAAAGCTTCGCACATAGAGAATAAGCCCAGATCCTCATAACAACGCTTTGATACCGAATGCTGATTGGTGAAAAACGGGTAAGGTAAATTTTACTCCCTACAACAGACTTTTCATCAATCAGCGCTCTGTGTCAAAGCACTGTTGCCTGTATGAAGATCCGGACTAAAAATTTCAATTTATTAGAAACTGTATTCCATGATTTCTGATAGATTGAAATGATTTCTGATAGGTTGAACTATAATACATGATTTTTGATAGGTTGAAATTCTTATTCTCTGTTCCCTGTTCCTTTTATTGTGCGGAAACCCTAATTGATTTCAAAACTGATGCGTCAAAATGGCCGAAATGCACGATTTCAAGTACAGTGGTGGTTGGTTGCCGTTAATCTAATCTTGCTCTGGCTGAATGATCTATTAAAAATACTCAAACTCTTGTGATGATACATATGTGATTCGTATTCCTGAACAATTCTGAACTGTACATATACTTACATATACTCTTTGTGCACTTTTATGTATTAAACTTCTACAGCAAATAAATTTGTATTAAACTAAAATACACATAAATTAAACATTCGTATATTTTTTTTGATCATAAACTAATTACAATTCAAAAACATTAATTTACATAACGGATTCATTTTCCCAAATAAAGTACATATATACATCCATTAATTTGAAATAAGTCAAAATTAATGCCAGTTTACATTTCATGACTCAAATGCTTGATGCTCGTTTTATTGGCGTTCACACTATTAATTTCTATGATTGGCGCTAAAAAGTTTCATTTCTATTCAACTTTCCAGCGTTGGCAGGCCAATTCTTGCAATATGAAATTTATTTTGTGTATTTTTAATTGGAAAATTTTCTTTATTGAAGTTCCAACATGCAAAGCGAAGAAAGTGAGATAAATTAATAAAACATGAAATAGTACTTTGAATATTTGTCTAATATAATATGAAAAGATATTATGTGAAATTTCTTTTTGAATTAAATTTACACATTCTGTCATCCATGTGTGATATTTATAATTAAACATATTGAACTTCAAATTCCAGAATAACAGTGATATACACGGCAGAAATCTGTTGTTTCCTCGTTACAGATTATAAAGATTCGGTTCAATATTTCTTGACGTTAGAAAATGAGCGTTTGACAACATCGCATGAAAAGGCACACTCTCTCGATTCTCTGATACTCGGGGTCATTCGAGTGATATTTCCGAACGCAACATATTTCACTAGCGACCGATAGTGAGTGATAGCGAAAGTGGTCAAATTGTAACTGATTGCAAGTGAAGGTGATTACGAAACTTGATTTTTCGCGAATTTCTTTTCCAGCGTTGAATTATTAAAAATAATCAAAGATTTGAGCTGAGAATGGGTCTGCTCTCTGAAGGAAGCCCCTTGAGCTGGGAAGAGACGAAGAAATTGTCTGATCACGTGCGCAAGCATGGGGTTATTCAGTTTATTAATCTGTACAAAAGACTTAGAGATAGACAGGGAGACGTTCTCAAGTGGGGCGACGAGGTAGTATATGTGATTCCACAAATTGCAGCATATGTACTAAAATCAATTTAATTTACAGTGTTATTCTTGAAATGTCACGTCATCGTAATTGTGCTAACTCATTATCACCTAACCTTAACATTCAATTCATTGCAATGTTAAGAGCCTGCGCAGAGTAATGAAAGAAATATAAGGAACAGAAATACATAGGTATTGAAATTTTAATTTATCAGAAACCGGTTACACTGGAATATATTGTCTGATAGCTTAAGGTCTCAATATTCCTATTCCTAATATTTTCTTGATTACATGCAGGACTTCATATTCACCATAATACAATCCAATACTATATATTTATTTTTGTATATTTATTTATTTTTGCATATTTATTAAAGATTTATACACACAGTATAGTGTTTCGACGCTAATATAATATATATAGAACATGGGAAGCAATGAAAAGAAAAAAAATGAAACCTTCCTATGAAAATCTTCATTTTCTAGTAATACTGCGATAAATATTTGAATGACTGCCAATAAATATGCGAAATATATAAAGGTTATAAAATAGTGTAATGCTCCCATCCGATTTTTCTGTAATTTTGTAAGATTGTATATTTTCATTCATAGAAATATATTCTGAGAAAAAAAATTGTCATTTGATTCTTATTTTTTTCTTTGTTTTTTAATGTTGGTAAGTTAGAAGATGACAATTTAATGATAATTTTTTGCTTATTTTCTGCTTTAATTAAAAGTCTACAGGAGCGACAAGCTAACTTATTTATTGGATGCATCCAGAAATATGACTGCTCACTGAGTACTCAGTGAGCTCTTATACTTATTTATATTTTTAGATCTAATGGAATATGTCAATCAGATGCAAAAGCTCACTAAATGCTCAGTGAGCAATTATATTTTTGGATGCATCCATTCTTACTTTATTTGCAGTGTAATTACATCTGTACTTTATCATGTTCTATATATTATCTTATAGAAGAAATACAATATTTTTCTATGAAATCTGTTTTGATTTATATTTTATGCTTATTATATTTTTGTGGCTTGTATTTAGTTGTGAAACACATGCTAAGGATTCCACACCTTGTATATTACATGTAACGTTTGTGTCAGCTTTGCCTTAATTGGCTAGATTGATTCTCAGTCATGTGAATATATTACAATCTTACCGATTATCATAGAGCGAATAGACGCATTTTCATACTTTAGCTTCATGATTCAGTCCCTAGGCATTATTTTACTTTAGGTTTATTCGCGTCACAAGTTCCAACATGCTCTTACTACAGCTCCTACTTACTCTATCAAGCACGTTGGAATGAGTAAGAGCTATGGTAGGAGCATATTACAACATATTGGAGCATGCGACGCGAACAAATCTTTTATGTCCATTGAAACATTTATTCATAGTAAGGAGGACAATATACTAAATTTTCAGACAATTTCACCGGGAGCCAAAATCCAGAAGGTGCGGGGGGGGGGGTCTTTTTACAATTTTGCTCTTAAAAACATAATAAATAAAACATACTTCTTATTCGCAATGCAAATTCGCAATGCATTTTTTTTCAAGACTCGATAAAATAATTATGTGACTCATTTAAAATAAAAAATTTGAAGTAATCCAAAGACATCTTATAAGACATCATAAAGACATCTTAAAATTCATGAGACATTTATTTCAATTATTTCAATTATACTATATGATGTCTTTAAGATGTGTTATGTGTCCATTTATGACATCTTAAGCCGGTTCTACATTAGTTGCAAAATGGTCGCAAGTTTGTTGCGACAGCCAATCTAAAGCTTGTATTTTGAAATCAACGCTTCATATTGACGCAATAAATTTGCGATCGGCTTGCAATGTAGAACCGGCTTTATAGATATTATCCTTAAGACTTGCTTCAGATATTTGTCTAAAAAAAATAATAAAAATTATTGATATGGAAACGCGTTGGCAAGAGGAAGTAGAATTACTTGATAAATTGATATAAATGATATCATATTTAATACATATTTTTAATAACGATCTATAATTGTGATCTATAATTGTGATAACAGATAAATCGTTATTGGAAATGTGTAATAATTAATAAGTCTATCATTCATATATTGATTTATCAGATAATTCCAATTGCAGCTTCGTATTTTTACTCTTGTCAACGTGTTTCCGGACAGCTACGCATAATTGTGTAATTGTAGAATATTATAATATATAATATCAAATATTAGAATGCCAGATTAATTGACATCCAATATTTTTATAGGTTATGTATTATATATCCCCTATAGGCACATAATATTATTTAATATTATATAACATTTTAGGTATATTTTCAGAATATTAAACATAACATTTGAAAAATATTTTATTGAAATTATATAATAAATATTAAATAATATTTTTCAAATATTAATGCATGGTTGTATGTCCTTTTCTGATAATATTACATGATTATTAAAAGTAACATTTATTGTTACTGTAATTGAATATTAAAAAGTGTTCTAACATTTACTTTAATTTGTAAAACCAGTTCAGTTTAAATATATGTTTAGAGACTGAAAATAATTTTGATGTGCAGAATTGATTATGTACGTATAATATGTATATGTCGAAACGTTATTTAAGCACATTAAGACGCATCATAGACTGATAAGACATTTTACTGATGATGAA
>NW_017259533.1:139504-156698 GCF_001594045.1 Atta colombica | reverse complement strand
ATATTCTCAAAATATTATAATAATTTATTTTAATTTTTTTTAATACAAGAATAAAAATTAAGATTTCTTCAATTCAAAATATAATACAATAACTGTTCAAAGGTAATAGGAATCTGCGCTGTATTTCGTACACTAATAATTGATATAAATATTTAAATATATAAATATATATAAATAAAAAAAATATATATTTATTAGGTGTACAACTTTGCTTCCGCCGTTTTCCTATAGATGGCTTTAGCGGTAAGTGGTAGTCGAAATAAATAGATCATAGACGTCATACAATAAATTTGGGCATCTGTCAACATAACCTCACAGAAACATTAGTCGATTTGTGTCTGCATCATAAAGTTATTCTCGATTGAAAATGTCAGTTTACGAGCCAAATTCTCGTCATTTGCGGGAGGTTTTAATTTTTTGCTTCAATATGAAGAAATCTGCGGCTGAGGCTCATCGAATGCTCTCAAATACTAGTGAGGTCGCTATTAGTGAAAGAACGTGTCGTGAGTGGTTTCAACGCTTCAAGAACAGTGATTTTAACGTCCAAGGTCATGCTCTGTATTTGGTGGGATCAACTCGGCGTAGTGTATTATGAATATACACATATAATATATGTTAAAACCGACTGAAATAATCACAGGCGATCGGTATCGAACGCAATTGATGCGTTTGAGCCGAGCATTGAAAGACAAACGGCCGCAATACAACGAGAGACACGATAAAGTGATTTTGCAGCATGACAATGCTCGACCTCATGTTGCGAAAGTGGTCAAGACATACTTGGAAATGTTGAAATGGGAAGTCCTACCCCACCCGCCGTATTCTCCAGACGTTGCTCCCTCTGACTATCACTTGTCTCGATCAATGGCACATGGCCTGGCTGACCAGCACTTCCGGTCTTATGAAGAAGTAAAAAATTGGATCGATTCGTGGATAGCCTCAAAAGATGACCAGTTTTTTCGACGCGGGATTCATACGCTACCCGAAAGATAGGAGAAAGTAGTGACCAGCGATGGACAATACTTTGAATCATAAATGTATAACCAGTTTTTTACAATAAAGCCTCGAATTTCGGAAAAAAAACGGCGGAAGCAAAGTTGTACACCTAATCTATATCTATTTATATATTTATCTATTTATATATTTATATCAATTGTTAGCGCACGAAGTACAATATAAATAATACTATTTTTTCAATTTAAAATACATATTCAAAAAAAAAAGTTATTTGAAATGCGACCGACCCCTGATTTTTTTATGCTGATATTTTATTTCTTCTAAAAAGTAATATGATGTCATATGAGACATTTTTGACATTTTTTATGAAGTTGCGAAGACAGAGCCGGGATCTTTTCAAATTGATTCTTGGAAAATTATAATAAAATCATATACCTCTACCGCACTATAGTACATATCGGGTGAGATATTGGAATGAATTTTTATTTTGCCTTTTTTTTTTTTAAATTCTTTTGTGCGAGCTTTCAAAAATTTTAAGTGACTTTTTCTTGATTATGAATATCACGATTATTATAAAATATTATTCATGCAGTATTTTAGCCGTCATCTTAGATAAAGAAATTTGTTTCTGATTAGTCTCCTTAGTCAACAAAGTGAAAATTCAGATAAGACTAATAAGAGTCAAACGCGTTACTGTAAGTATAAAGAATTAGGAGATGCAGATAATATTCAGATGTTGATGGTTATCTTCATTTATTTCATCGAACGTTTTGGTTTACTTTGGTATCATCTTCAGCGAATACAGTAATAAAAAATTCTTCATTGAAAGCAAATCACTTGCAGATTGGGGAAAATGCAGCAATCAATACTACATAAATTAACTACATAAATTTATAATTTGCTATTATAAGACAACAAGAAAAAAATTAAACAATAAAACCGTGTGACTCATCTCAATAAGTAATGAAAACTGAAGCTCAGAAACATTGATTTACAATTTTAAGATTAAATACGAAAGTTATAATAATCAAATATATGTCATTTCTCTAAGTATAAAATAGTGTCTATTCGTCGTGACGTGTCGTTTAAAATTACAATAAATGTTACAATGTAACAAGGAGACTACAAACAAACAAGTATTGAAAATAAATACAACTAAAAATGTCAACCGATAAAATAAAGTTCCAATATCAATTTTGTTTAAACTCCAATAAGGAGGCATATGAGTAGTGCAAGCATCTCCATATCCGTTTTTAAGTTAAGTTCATTCTTCTTCTATATAGATATGAGACATTTCGGAATTCAAACGTTTATTTTAGTCTCTTTAGTCTTTCCTGTGCACGCTCAATTAAAAATACAAATTATCTTCTTATATAATTTATATTATAGCAGAGACAAGATTAATCTGGGCTAATGAGAGTCAATGCAGAAGGAAGTGCTCAATAAGATTTTTAATAAGTAAAATTGTTACTCCATTTAATTCTTTTTATTTAAAGTCTTGAGAACTCATTGAATGTTTCGACTCTCTTTGGAGTCTTCTTTAATATTCTATATTGGATTTCACGAATGGTAGAGTCATTCATAGCCAACATTTCAGTGGAATCTGTTTAAATTCATTCTTGAGAAACTTAAATTTAATCAAATAAGTAGCGAATAATCTCCATCGCCAAATCATGAATGCTATTAATATTCACAAATAAGCACTTTTCAATACATTTTATGTGGAACTGATTGAACTCCATCTAATCCATTCGGAATGATGAATAGGTCTAATGAGCGTTTAAATTGTTAAAGATCAGATTGAGGGAAAATAATTAATCATAATAAATATAAAATATCAAGATAATAAATGCGGTATAAGTTGCTGATTTTAACATACAATATAACACAAAATTTTTTATTACAATAATGCACTTACATATTTCGGCTCATTTTTGAGCCCCTTTCAGAAACATAAATCACCTTTATAAATACAATATATATGCAATAATTAACTTGTCATAATGAGCTCCCTTCACTACACAAAAAAAATCCTATATCAAAATTAAAATTGTTCTTTTCTTATTAACATTTATCTGTATTTAATTCTGGATTTTAATATAGGATTTTTTTGTCACTATTTGAATAAAGAAGACATCTATAAATGGAGTCATCAAATGGAGTAACAATTTTACTTGTTAAAAATTTTATTGCGCACTCTTTCTGCGTTGACTCTCATTAGTTTTGATTCTGTATCTTTTTTTTATTCTTTTTATGTAAACATAAAAAAATTTTGAAATTTAAAACAACTAGATATGGACAACTAGATATGGACGATAATTCTCTTTTCTCAGAATATTCTACGTATGAAAATATACAAATTTACAAAATTATAGGAAAATCGGGGAAGAGAGTGTTGACTACCTATTTATCTTTGTATATTTCGTTATTTTTGTTACCATTATCGCGTAATCGACGCGATAATAAATTATTGTATTTTTCGTCATATCCTTAAAATTTTTTTCGAATTATTATGTTGGCGATCTTGCTGCGTGCAGGATAGATTTGTGATGGCACGGCCATGTGATCACTGTCCAAACGTTTCCCGCGGTATGATTGCTTCGAGGGCAGTTGGTCGAGAAAAATGAGATTTTCCTTGTTTTCCAAATTTTACTTAAACAGACCTCAAATGCGGGCGAACGTGTTTTACAGTAGATGCGGAAAGGATCTCAACGGTGCGGTAGCGCGATAAAAAACTATTCAACACGAGACGAAACACGTGTTGTCGACGAGACAGTTAGAGCGGCTACGATGATCTAAGTGTTGTTGATCAATTACGCACGCATGCGTCGCTTAACAATCGACATCTCGTAGATTAATCGATTCTTTATCGAGCGATGTGACTAGACGCCGTAAATGATATG
Organism: Atta colombica; assembly: GCF_001594045.1. NCBI lineage: Eukaryota > Metazoa > Arthropoda > Insecta > Hymenoptera > Formicidae > Atta > Atta colombica. Next base: position 152,838 of record NW_017259533.1, on the reverse strand, counting down.
AGTACCGAACACGCCGCCCGTCTTGAAAGGGTTAACTTTCAATGTGACATACAAGCATGAACTCGTTAGCGTAACATAAAATGCGAATTGCTCTGATGCGATTCAACATCGCATCTAGTCATTGCACTGAAAATCAACAAGGATTAACATCTAAGTACGCAAACTGAAAAACAATATAATAAATCATTCTTATTCAAAGGTAAAGAGAAACTTGCGCGAGATATAATATAATTAGAAGGTAACAGTTGAAGACACTTAAACTTAAATGTTTAGTAAAGTATGGACTTTGATTGGTAATATTGATAGCTTAGACAGTGGCCTCACGTAGGAACTCTTGGCAGTTTTCACAGTTGCGGTGTACGCGAAGTCGTTGGGATCTGGATAAACCTCCTGGACCCGCCCTATTACCCACTGAAGTGGGGCTAGGTTCGGCTGCTTTATGAACACAAGTTGATTAGTTGATAGCTGAGTTCCCTTGTTAGCCATCTATTTGGTTCGTGTTTGTAGAGAGTGAAGATATTCATTACTCCACCTATGCCAAAAATGCTGCCGAGTTTGCACTACGCGTTGTCATCGTAGCAGCGTATTTTCATTGACGTCGCTCAAGTCAACACAAGGAAGACCAAAGTCATGCCAACCAAGAAATGTCTCGGACTTAGGTACGCTAGGTCGTTAGAGTCGGCGCTTAACGGTAAGAAGGATCGCGAATTGAGGATCGCCTCTATTTCACAGAGAATCGTTTGCATTTCCTCAAAAGTCAAATGAGCCTTACCCACGATCCGAGTCATATTTAAGATTTTATGACTGTCTCCCACAAACCTCCAAAATGGATTGCATTAGACGAGATGAAGCTCCATGAAATTTTCAACTCACGCAGAAAATCCTTAATCTCGGACTGGATTTGTTGATCATTATATATGTCGTATAATTCTTGAATTTGTGGGCGTCTACGAAGGTGATCCCGTTATCCGAATACATGTATCCGAATACGTGGATCTACCCTTACGCGAAATGAATTGCTTAAAAGCAGCAATAAAGGTTTTGGACATTAAGATCACACCAATTCTAAGTGGATCGCCTTCGTGGCAAAGCATACAAAAAGCGAAACGTACGCATGTGACTCCGCATGTTTCGATGCTTTCCTTCACAAGAATGGACCGGCATAGTCTACACCGCAGCGAGAGAAAGATCTAGAGACGTTAACTCGGCTGGTCGGTAATGATCCCATTAAGGCTTCTGATTGATTAGGTTTAGCCCTATAACATTTTTGTATTATTCCACGCATGGTGGATCGCAATAATAGCGACTAAAAGCGCTGGCGCACGAAAGCCATCGTGGCTTGCAAACCCACGTGTAAGTTTCGTGTGTGTTCACGCTCTATAATATGCTGAGTTAATATGTGTTTGCGTGGCAGGAAAATTGGATGGCACGCATTGAACGCGAGATTTGAATTTTTCAGTCTCCCGCCAACTCGCATTAGTCCGCTTTCATCTAAGAAAGGAGATAGCGATAAAATCTTACTAGAAGTGTTTACAATTTCGTTCTTGACTAACGCTTGATATTCGCATAGAACGCTCGCTGTTGCACCGTTCTGTAAATACAATTTAAAGCGATAGATGTTTCAACGGGGGATACGAAATCAAATATCGCGTGCACCCGGTGCGCCTTGAATAATCTCAAACAATACGCTATGATGTGGCATTTATTTAAATTGGAATACTTAATTAGCAATCGACGATGCAAGAATGGGAAATGGAAGCGGCTATGCGGATTTTCCTTTGTTCGGGAAGATCATTGTCTAAACGCGTGAAGACACTGGGCGGCCAGTGTCTTTCATCTCATTTTAGAAATTCGGGGCCATTCCACCATCTCTCAGCATTGCTCAAGTCGCAAGGATTTAGCCCTCGCGACAATATATTGGCAGAGTTGTCGGAGAATGCGACATGACGTCAGTGTTTGACTTCTGTTAGACGCTGAATTTCACCCATCCTATTTGCCACAAAAACTGACCACCGCCGCGAGGGGGAAGTTATCCATTTTAACGCGATCATTGAGTCCGACCAAAGATAAGTCGGGCATTTCGAGAGTTCCAAGGATTCTCTAACCTTGTTGATTAAACGCGCCAATAGTAAGACGGCTGATAGCTCTAAGTAACGAGATGGTCTTGAGCGGCGCGATACGAGACTGAGCACAGTAACTCGAAGATGATCGTTGAACTTGATGCGAAGATATATGCAAGCTCCGAACGCGCGCTAGCTGGCGTCGCAAAATCTGTGCACTTCCACGATTGATGAGCATTGAGTTTAATGCATCGAGGAATTCTTAGTTGATTTAAATCATTCATCTGTGTTCTGAAACCAACGAGTGTGGATGTCCTGAGGAACGGACTCGTCCCATTGGATAGCCAATTGTCACAAATGAGTTTTGCGATTACAATGGATCCAGAAGGCCCAAAGGATCGAATAATTTAGCGACCTCGGAAAGTATGATCTATTTTGATACAACGTGGGCTTCTGTCTCAAGTTTGCAGAGAAATTGGAACATATTCTGGCACTGATTCCATTGCATGCCTGAATATACGAGGTCACAGCATTATCTCTGATAATGATTGGCACACGGTCACGATTGTCTATTTCCAATAGTTCAGGGTAGTTCGAGACCCATTTGCTTAACTCGATTGCTCCTAATTTTAACAACTGAGTGGTTTCATCGCGAATTAGTTTTAATTCGTCGACTGTATCCGCTCCGGTAAACATGTCATCGACATAAAAATCCCGAAGAACGTATGCTGAACCGCGAGTGAATTGATGAACGTGCTGGCTCAGTCAAATCAACATGCTGCTTAAGACACCTGGTGGCGCAGAAGCTGTAAGTGACGGTAGTGAGTTCGTACGTATCGATATTAGCAGAGAGATCGGCTCGTCAGAGAATTCTCTGCAGGTGCGTCTGGGACGGATGCACTAAAATCTGCCGATACAGATTTTATGATGTCAGTGATGACATAAACGAAAAAACGGAAGCGCATCAAAATTGAAATCAAATCTTGTTGAATGATCGGTCCCACTAGAAGCGCGTATCGTTTAATGATACGCCGGAACTGCTGCGGCAAGATGCATCAAATACAATATGGATTTTCGATGTTTGCTCGACCGTTTTGAAGACGCAATGGTGGGGAAGATAAAACGATATTAGTTCTTCCGCTCTAGGCGTCGCATATGTTCCAGCGATGAATATTCGTCAAGAAACGCCGCGTATTTAATTTTAAGCGTAGGATCGCGCTTGAAATGTCTCTAGATGCCTCTCAATTGCTTGAGAGCTGCCTCACGCGAATCGCCAATGTCATTTAACATTTGCTCTCTGACTGGAAGCTTGACTGTATATCTACTCTGAGAATTTTGAGATACGTTGTCTAAAAGTGAATATTTTCCTCCATTGTGTAATTGTTCGATTGCGCAGATATGTCGTTCATTTGCCAGGCACGACTGACGTTCGTATAATTCCGCATTGGTTACGAACGTATGAAACGAGTGAATCTTTGAGGCGATCGATATAGTGCTGCCCAAACGAAACTATCGCCAAAATCCAGCCCAGTTGTGTTTTCTGGAGAGTTGGGTGCTTGTCTGAAGACTTGATTTGATCAATGCATATCAAATTCTAAAACAACTCCGCTCCGATCTTAAATTATTAAAGATTAAAAGATCAATATCCGATATGTGAAATCGTGAGTCAGCCAAATGAATGTTGCGCGAAAAATCAAATTTGTCTCGCCCCGAAGAAACCGCCGGAATTTTATCAGTAATGATCAGTCACGATTCGATAGCCGCCTTGAGTGTACGAGTCAAGTCGCGATTGTAATTTGATTCTAACCACGTGATTGGATGAAGTTACCGTGCCGTTGATGTCGGAATTCGAGACATTTAATGAACGCGTTTCTAAACCGAGAGCTTCCACAAATTTCTTGGATACGAAGTTCGCTTGCGATCTGCAATCCAATAAAGCTCGACACGCCCTGCGCGAGCGATCGCTGTAGACGAACACAAAACAACCGCAGTCGAAAGCATGACTTGTTTGCTATTAAATGATCCTGAAGCATGAATCGCTATACTGGATGGGAGAGGAGTTGTCTTAGATGCAACTTCCTTATCGGTATTGTTAGTCGATGAGTCCGCGGCTGAGGACATATGGAGCAGCGTATTATGCTTTGCCTGGCAGATCTTGCATTGACCGGAAGTGCTTGATGAGAAGAGGAGCGCAAGCAATTGATGCAAAGTTTGCGACTGCGAATTTCCGCGGCCCTTTGCGATATTGGAAGTGCCATGAAGTTTTTGCAATAATAAATGACGTGATCGCCTTAAGTGGCATTTAGATTTAACGATAGCCGCGTACGACGATAACCGCTTAACATTTGACTGCGATTTTGCCTCGATCTTCTTTGCGGAAGTGATGCTAATCCTTGTGATAATCTCGAGCACCTGACATGATGAGCGATAAAATCTAACAGTTTAAGCGGCAGCTCGTTGCCCGTTAAAGAGTTTCCCACTCGCGTAACGTGAGTGAGTCAAGTTTAGAGGTTAGAATGAGGACGAAAAGATCGTCCCAATGCGTCATGGGGCGCTTCAATGCTTGAAGGGCATGCAAATCACCGTTTCACGGCGTCGTCAGAGATTCTTCTGAGATCGATTGAATTTTTCTTTACCACAGCCGGCTTCCATTATAGCCTTGACGTGAGTTTGAACAATCACACGCTTGTTATCATATCGGTCCCTGAGAATTGATCACATGTCGTAATTAGCGTCCGACAATTCTAATGAATTGATTACAGCGTTTGCATCGCCCGTAGAAATCTTTGCGAGCAAGATGTTTGGATAACTGAATTGAATGTATCGAAAAACGGGAACTATTCATCATATTTGCTGGAAAATGTTGGTAAATTTAACTTAGGCAACCCAATATGCGTACTATGATTCTGAGTCACGAACACTTGAAGACGGAGAAAAGATGGACGTTCGTAATGTCGGCGAAGCGGAAATGAGCTCGCGGATCTTAGCGGATAATGCATAGAACGCTTCCTCGAAACCGTCTCGATCGCAGCCTTCGGATTCATCTAATGATTCTAGATGCGATTGCATCTCGTTATATTCCGCTCAATAGTGTTTCGCCTTCCGCTCTTCGAGATGAGTCACTATTGATGGGCTAATGACAGCGATTGATTCTACATAAGTTTTGATAAATTCTGATGCCTTTATGGTCGCGCGCTATTGCTTAAGTATCGTCGCTTCTGATTGGTCGACTATCTTGAATAAATATTGAGCCATCTTGAGCAAATACGCGTGTACGCAACGGACGCGGCGAAGGGAACTTGGTTGGCAACGGAGACAATGGTCTTTCTTACCTTGTTACGCACGCAATTAATCCTAGAAGGGGATGCGATAGATGCTAGATGCCTTCCAATCAAACGTTGTTGGACGGAAACGTTCCTCTCGCAGATGCTGCGTCGTTATGGGCTTCCATTGCACGTCGTCTGGATTGGGCCTTGTTTTCCGCCATTGACAAGATTCCGCTCGCAAAATGTTAATACTGCATCAGGATGATGTAATATGAGCCGGGCTGTGTCTTTGATGCTTAAACGCGGGCTGCTTAGACACGGGCTGCCTTGCGGCTGCTACTTTTATTGAAGTGTGTGCTGCCGCTGGTGCGACGCTAGTCTCGTCTCGATGAGATAACTTGCCTGACTGCCAAATTGCTGCTCATCACTTCACTGAGGCCAAATACTTGACAGAATCCGGCTCGAAGGATCAAAGAAATGTTGGCGATCTTGTTATAGAATAGATTTGTGATGGCACGGCTATGCGATCATAGCGTCCAAGCGTTTCCCGCGGTATGATTGCTTCGAGGGCACTTGGTCGAGAAAAATGAAATTTTCTCTGCTTTCTAAATTTTATGTAAACAGACCTCAAACCCCTGTGGACGAACATGTTTTACAATAGAAAGGATCTCAACGGTGTGGTAGCGCGATAAAAAAACTATTCAACACGAGGCGAAATACGTGCTGTCGACGAAACAGTTAGAACAGCCATGATTTGAGAGTTGCTGATCGATTACGCGCGACGCATGCTTCGCTTAACCGACATCTTGTGATCGATTCTTTATCGGGCGATGTGATTAGACGCCGTAAATGATATGGGTACCAAATATATCAGGACATAAATATTTATTTTATTGTTTTAAACTTCTTCTTTCAGCATTATGTAGGATGGAATGATATAATTTCGAATATGGTACTATCTAAATTTCTTGGACTAAAATCCAACCAAAAAGAGTTGAAATACTGCCATTATTAAAAAAAGTAAAAAATTTTTCATTTATATTTTTTCAAATTTATTTGTTTCTAAAATGAACAACGTAAAAATTATTCCTTTAATTTTTAATGTTTTCATGTTACTATTATTATTCCTATTATACTAAAAAGTAATTTTACAAAAGAAAGGGAGATGTCTGAAACTTGTATGGATATATTTCATATATGATTATACATGTTTATGAATATGTATATTTATATACATAAAATAATTTTTCCCGAGAAATGAAAACATTTGCATTCTTGAATAAGAAGATAGACTCTTTTTTTGAAATAAGATTTCACATTTTTAGAGTGAAATTCGTTAAAAAGAAGAGTGAGTTTTTTCCTTTGGAGTGAACTCTTACTAAAAAAAAGAAAAATCTGTCATTTTTATTCAAGAATATGAATATTTTCAATAAAATTGGAAATAAGACCGTTTATGTTATTGTAGATACATTACTTTAAATACGAAGCGCTACTACGATCTGAATGTTAAGATATTGAATCGTTATATATATTCATTTTAAATGAATTAATTTCAGAAATTATAATTACGTGCCGATATGGTTGTCGGACTTTCAATGCAATCAATCTGAAATATTAATAATCCTCTCAAATTTCCCAAATTTAAAAAATGTAATAAATTTATTGCGAAAAATATTGCTCGAATCCGGATCTCTTGCATTCTGTGCGAGCGTTCTAAGCCTTTAGATTACCGAGACCTTAGCAATATTCCTCTCAAAAATCAAATAAAATAAGTAAGTTTATTACAGTTGTTTACAATATATTTACGTACAATAACATAAAACAAAGATGAATCAAACCACGATTACTGATTATTGGGTATTTCTTACAAGGAAAGGGACCTAATTGTCCCCTTCCGATCTTAATAAGTTTTTATATGTTATTCTCCAGACAAAAATAAAAGACATATTTTTTTATACGTGTCCACTTTTATTTTAAGGAGTGAAATATCCCTTAAAAGAATATCAGTTTTTTTTTCTCTTGAAACTAATACGTTGAAACTATAAGAGATAAGAAAAAATGTTTGAAATGAAAGTAGTATGGTTTCAAGATATAATAAAAAGAATATAATTTTTGCATATAATAATTTTGAATATAATAAAAAAAAAGAAAAACATTGTTTACTTTTTTATTATATTATTATATAATTAAATTAAAAAAATTAATTTTTTTCTCATTTTATTATAATATATTAGGTGTTTAATTCTCACTATTTTTTTACTGCAAACGTGTTTATTCTTCAAAAAAGTACCTGATATTTTATTTCACAATATTGTTCATCGAAAGCTGTAATCTTTTCTCACTTTTCGGATAACAAATGGATTCCGCGATAGAAAAATTCATGTTCTTTTGAGGCGATTCAGTTATCGAGCTACTTTTTTACAGCTTCGAAATAACTGAAGTGCTGCTCAGAAAGACTATGCTGCTTCGACCGAAACAAATGATAATCTGAAGGAGCAACGTCTGGTGAATAGGGTGGGGTAAGACATCCCATTCAAGCCTCCAAGATTTTCTTCACTGGTTCTGCAATATATGATTTAGTGTTGTCACGTGTTGTGAAGAAGAATAATTTTGTCTTTTGGCGTATTGCGAGCGTTTTTCTTTGCTCGATTCAAATTGAGTAATTGATGTTAGTATTGTTCAGCTCGGTTGCAACAGTTCATAATACACTGTACTGATTTGATTCCACCAAATGCACAGCATGATCTTCTTTCCATCTTTGAATATCCTGTTTTGACATTGATGTTGATGATTCGCCAGGACGCACCATTTCTTGCGCTTAGGATTATCGTAACAAATCCCTTTTTCATCATCAATTACAATTCGATGCAAAAACAACTTCTATTTTGTCTTTGAAGCAACATTTCACAAATAGCTAAACGTTTTGCAATATTTCTCTCAATTTATGTGAAATCTAGTTTCCTAGTTTCTGGATCATTCCCATTGCTTTTAAATGTTTGCTAATGATTGACTCATTGACATTTAATGTTTCCAACTCTTTGAGCATCTGACATGAATCTTCTTGAAATAATGCCTCCAATTCTCCATCTTCAAACTTTTTCGGCTGACCACGGCGCTCTTTGTCATTCACGTCAAAATCATTGTTTTGTTTTTCTAAATCAATATCTGCAAGTTGTTTCAGATAGAGCACGCTCTCTATAAGCCTCCAAACAATGACTTTCAGCAGCAGCTTTTGAGATTAAAACAGAAAAGTGCTTCCCGCAAATGCTCTTTTTTGATACGAAATCTAACATTTTTAATGCGATAAAAAATTGTTCTTTGCATCCGATCAAATGTTTTATATTGATTATTAACCCTAGTATGATATTGTTATTTCTGGTTACCTTTCTTATAACCTTGGTTACTAGGGTTTATGAAATCCTGCAATTTTGTCACACTATATCTCTGAACTGAATACATATTTTTTAGCTCAAAACGTGTAAAATTTATACCTTGAAGTTGGACAAAGACAGATAAATCTGAATCAAATAAATAATATTTTATTTTCAATTAAGGGGATGCTGGAGTAACGGCCGAACTTGATCGAGTCGATAAAATCGATTTTGTATCGCCCTCTGAAAGTTCAGACTCTCAAGCACTGTGTGTTGTGAGCATTCATGTTTCCAACTGTTTTCAGTCGCTCGGTTTGCTCATATATTGTGTGTGAACATTTAGACAGAAAGCAGTAGGAAAAAGTTCAAAATGACTATAACGTTCGTAAGGATGCATTCGTCGTAATGTATTGATTCGTCTTGAATGTATTGATTTCTTTATTCGGAAATCTCGTACAAATCTTAACTGTCCTAATCAGGCTCTTCCCGTTTTCGTTCTTCTTCTCCATCCCTACTCTTTCCTTCTCGGTCTCATTGATCTACGACGTGCAGAGTGATACAGGTTTTTCTCGCATTGCTTCTTATCTTTTATTTACCGTTATTGACGAACAGCAGTCTAAAATATTTCATTCTAACAAGGGAATATTCACAACTATCTGGAACCGATTTGATTCTCTATGAGATATGTTGTTAAACACAAAAATCTAAGAGACACATTTTTTTATATTTGCGTTAACTCATGTTTAAGAGATGAAACACCTTTTAACAAAAAACGGTATTTTTCTTTCAAGGCAAATATCGTCGGAAGTATAGAAAAAAATATTTTAAACAAAAGTTGTATGGAGTTTCAAGAGTACTTAAAGTTATAAATAAAAAAAATTTTGTTTATTTTTTTGTTTAACAAAATATCTCCACCACCCATAATTTTCTTAAATTTCAAATTTTTTTTTACCAAATTAAAGATTATTTCTTTACGAATTCAACCATGTGTAATAAAGTTATATACAACATATTATTTTTGGGAATTAATTATTATCGCTTCCGTATATACGTAATCCATGCTCATATGCATAAGTAATTGTCGTCGGAACAATAAAATATATGAAAACTTGGAAAAAGTTGTATTAAGTAAAATTTGTATAGTTTTCTATAGGGTCTTTAAATAGGGACGTTCGAAATTTGTTAGATCATAATAGCCATGTTGTTAAAGTGACAAATTTGTTGTGAATTGTTTAGTAGTGTATGGCAAATCACCATGGAAGGTATTGAGCAACATGTGCAAATCATAAAATTTTATTATCAAAATCAGTGCTCCGTTCGAGAAACGTTCCACGCATTACGTGATTTTTATCTTCGCCACAATCACCCTGCCGAGTCGACTATTCGATGTTTGGTGGCCAAATTTGAGTCAACCGGTTCGATACATAATCAGCCAACACCAATATGTCGCCGAAACGCAAGGTCTGTTGAAAACATCGCTGCTGTGCGTGAGTGTACGGGAAAACCCGAGGCGGTCAATTTCTCGTCGTTCACAAGAATTTGGCCTTTCTGCGACTTCAACTTAGCGAATTTTGGGTCGGGACTTGGGTCTGCACTCCTATAAAATTCAACTGACCTAGGAACTGAAGGTAAACGACCATAGACAACGCCGTGTGGTCGCTGAGTTCTGGAGCAGTTGGAAGTTAATCCAAATTTCGCCAAGCAAATCATCTTTAGCGATGAGGCCCATTTTTGAATGAATGGATATGTAAACAAGCAAAATTGTCGAATTTAGGACGATATCAATCCATGCAAAATATATCAGCTCCAAATGCATCCCGAGAAAGTCACTGTTTGGTGCGGATTTTGGTCTGGCGGAATCATCGGTCCGTACTTCTTTCAAAACGAAGCGGGCATTGCCATAATCATTAACGGCGAGCGCTACAGATCGATGATAAGCAACTTCTTGTGGCCTAAAATGGATGATATGGATACCGATAACATGTGGTTCTAACAGGATGGCGCTACGTGCCACACACCGCATGCCACGATGGACATTCTGCACGAGCGATTTGAGGGCATAGTTATCTCGCGCGGCGGCGACGTAAACTGGCCACCGAAATCGTGCGATTTAACGCCTTTAGACTTCTTTCTTTGGGGCTATCTTAAATCGCAGGTCTATACGAATAAACGATTGATACTCTCAAAGTCAACATAATAAACGCCATCCAGCAAATTCAGTTTTATGCGAGAAAATCAGCGAAAATTGGACCGCCTGAATACATGTTACCAAGCGAAGCCGCGGCGGACATTTGAGCGACGTTATATTCCATACTTAATAAAATATTCTTTCAAATAAAAAAAAATTGAGTGGATATCTCACAACTTTTTATTTACATTTAAAAATCGAGCGTCCTTATTGAAAGACCCTTTATATGCTTTGTTATACATGTATTTAAATTTTATATACAATATATACATGTATATGTACTTAGATTTTCAAATATATATAATATTTTTGAGACTTTCACGGGTACTTTTTATATAAAGATTATGCGTTTGCGGGTTTCCTCCGTGTCCAGATTTATTCTTGAAATGCCAACGTTTCGTGAACCTTGCAGTCACTTCATCAGAGCGAGAAATAGCCTGAGTTGTTCCTCCGGGTCGTTCCTTTTATATTAGGCTTGTTGGAGTAGTGGAGAGGGGGGAAGAAGAGAATGTGGATGGGGAGGGGAAGGAGAGAGGTGAGAGAAATTGTTAGTCTTCAATAACCGGGAGAATGGTTTTTCATATTTTATTTATATTATAGCCATTATCTCTATTTAGATTATTAGAGTGTTTTTGTATCTCTAGGGCTGCTCTATACTTTTTTTGGAAAGTATGATGTAATGTTAGTTATTGTGATCATTTTGTCAAATATTTGATGTCTTGTTTCGATGTTGTGTTCTGATTGCGTGACGTATTTTAGCCTGATATCACGTTGGTGTTCTTTTATTTGTAGCTTGAACATTCTCCCAGTTTCTCCAATGTACTTAATCGCAAGAACGAGGTATTTTGTCCTCGGATATTGTATTTGTTTAATATCCTGCCAATCTAATCTGTTGTTCCTTTGACGTATGGGAGAATGGATAGGATCCTTTCGTCTGGTTGTGTGTCAAAGACTGTTGCTTATTTGCATGTTTGCATGTTGTTGATTGTTTGATTATGTCTTTTTTGTCATATCTGTTTTTCTGTAAGGCTAGGTTTAAATGGTTGAGTTCTCTCTGTAGAGAGAACTCTTTGTCAGAGATGATGAAAGCTCTACGTACAAGCAAGTTGATTGCAGACTGTTTTTGTACTGGGTGGTACGACATGGCATGTAGGTATCTATTTGTGTGTTGATTTTCTGTACACTTGATGGCCTAAGGTACCGTCAGTTTTCTTAGAGATAAGAACATCTAGGAAGAGGTTCCTGTTTTCCTCTATGTCTACAGTGAGTATTTCGATGTTGATTGTTGAGGAAAATAAGGAATTTACGGAGTTTGACTCTGCCCTGTCTCCATATCACGAATGTGTCGTCTACTAGAGCCAAACTTTTGGTTTTTTGAGTGTTTTTCTGAGAGTCTCTTTCTCAAAATGCTCCATGAAGATGTTGGCGATTATAGGAGAAATAGGAGAGCTCATTGCCACTCCTTATTCATAAAATTGATTGTTATAGGAGAAGTTGGTGGTTAAGTGGTTATTAAATAATGCTCTATTAGTGGAATGAAGACGGAGTGAACTTCATGTGAGGCCTTTATTATATTTAATGTGTCTTTTATTGGGACTTGTGTGAAAAGGGATTCTAAATCGAAACTTACAAGTAGTGGGATGTAGTTGATTTTTTGTTAGATTTTTTGGATCTTTTGTATGAAATCTGTTGAATTAGTTGAGTGTGATTTGGATTTTCCAGGGAGGGGTTGTAGTGTTTGCTAGGAAGCAGGCTAAGTTGTATGTCGGGGAGTGTATGGCGCTGACAATCGGTCTGAGGGATGTTTGGTTTGTGTACTTTTGGTAGTCCATACAGTCTTGGTAAGAGTTTTTAGATTTTAATGTTGATTTGGTTTTACTGAAAATGTTGCTTTTTTGCAGGATCTTGTACATAGAGCCTTATTTTCTCCAACAATCAACATCCAAATATCTACTATAGACATAGAAAACGAAAAACTCTTCTTCCTACCTGTTCTCTAAGAAAACAGTAGGCCATCAAGTGTACAGAAAACACATACAGATAGACATCTACATTCCGAATCGCACCACCATCCAGCACCAAAACAGTCTGCAATCAACTCGCTTGTACATAGAGCTTTCAACATCTCTGACAAAGAACATCTACAGACAGATCTCAACCATTTAAAACTAGTTTTACAGAAAAACGGACTCGACACAAAAGACATAATTGAAACAATCAATAAACATGCAAACAAGATAACGATCTTTGACACATAAACGAAAGGATTCTATTTATTCTCTCATATGTCAAAGGAATAATAGATCGGATTGGCAGGATATAAACAACATAATATCCGAACTATTTTTAAATCACCCAAAAAGATAAAACAAATTTTAAGAAATCCTAAAGAGCAAAGATTCCATTCAGCTTCGCAGGAGTATACAAAATATCTTGTTTCTGCGGGCAA
>NW_017259533.1:103429-139404 GCF_001594045.1 Atta colombica | reverse complement strand
ACGAACGTGATGTCAGGCTAAAACACGTCACGCAATTAGCATTATCAGAACATAACATCGAAACAGGACATCAAATACTGTTTGACAAAACGACCACAATAACCAACATTACATCATACTTTCCAAAAAAATATAGAGAAGCCATAAATATACAAAAACATCCTAACAATCTAAATAGAGATAATGGCTACAACATAAATAAAAGCTATTCTCCCGGTTATTGATGACTGACCACAATTTTTCCCACCTCTTTCCCTTTCTTCTCCTCACAATTCTCTTCTTTCTTCTCACCACTCCAACAAGTAGCGTAATATAAAAGGAACGGCTCGGAGGAACAGCTTAGTATAAGGCTGCTCCTTGCTCTGATGTAGTAGACTGCAAGGTTCTTGGCATTTCAAGAATGGATCTGGACACAGAGGAAACCCGCGAAACACATAATCTTTATATAATTTTAATTTTCTTCTTTAAAGATATTCTTATTATAGGTCTTATCCCAACCCAAATAATGGCAGCTTTAATTTTTTCTATTAAAAATTATTCTAAGAAAGAATACGAGCCTACTGCCCATTCTTTGATTTATAAGGAATCTTAGTTTGATTTGTTATACGGATTTAAAAATTATTAAAAATTATTCTCCTCGAAAAAACTAATGTACCGAATAAGAAATTAAATAAGTTATTACCCAGATTCCCAGATTCTTAACTAACCAAGTTAAAAATTAAAAAGTAAAACCCAAGTGATATTATCTTTGTTATTTATTTAACTCTAATAATATGCATCATTTGTATAAAAGATTTGATATTAACAATTAGCGCTAAATTACCATTACGCAAAATTTTATATCGTTTATATAAATTATATATATCATATAAAAGATTCATATAAAAGATTTAGAATCAACAATTGGCGCCAAATTAAGTTTCATACCAAATTAAGTAAATATTATATTAATTTTAATGACATGTATCATTCGTATAAAAGATTTGATTGATATGAACAATTGACAACTATTACCCATATTAAACTAAATAAAGAAGAATAATTGCGATACCTTGTCTATTCAAGTGTTACTACAAGAAGTTAAAGATGTAAACACTTGGCACTTCGGCTAAATTGAATAATAAAAACTAAAACAATTCGAAAATTATATATATAATAATAATTAAAAAAAAATTATAAATAATAATAATTTTAATGTAATAATGAATTTAATCTGAATGTTTTTTTTACGCTGAATGAAAATAAAATTTACTGTTTTTTTTTTGTAACACAAGTCTTACGAATCGAAGTTTATTTATCTTATTGTTAGATTTAAACGTAATAGCTCGCACAGTTTTCGTAACTTATGAATGTTTAATCCAATCAAATATATACTTATGCTGGATATTTTTACATTCATGACAATGTTTCTCATTTTTCTTATTTTAAATATTACATTTATGTTTTTAGTACTATGTTACACCGTAATCTATGGTAAGTGTTTACTTCTCTAATTTTTTATGTTAACTTGATGGAGTGGATTTCCGAAAATCTAAAGTCTCCGATTTTCTTGATATGCAATTGTATTTTGGTGCACTGATTACGAATATGATCATGAAAATTATCTACAAAAGTAGACCGAAATGATTAGCGATCTTCTCTATGGCATCTCATGGGATGGAGTTAATTGATTATCGAGTGACACTACCAACAACTCCGTCATCCCGTCCCACCGTTTGGCTCGTGAAAGATTGTAGACGCAAAATTCCATGATAAAATGACAAAGTCATTTTCAAGGTTAAATATTAAACTATTTCTTTTTATTTTTTCACATTTAACATTGATCGACTCTCATCTCATCCTTTGGACAACTTTCCACATGAAGCAACTCTCACCCCATCTCCCTTTCCCCTTTTTTTATACATAGGGAAAATCTTCTAACTCTCCAAAGAGGATTATCCCATCGTGAAGAGGAAGACATCCCCAGGTTTAGTCTGACCTGGAGGAGGGATTCAAGGACAGTGTGTTTCCCGGAAGGGAGCGTCAAGATTATCGCATACCCGCTAAAAATCCCACGACTGCCTACTCTAGATTTTAATCGGGGAGGAGGCCGGGAATCACTAGTGGTATGCTTCCGACCTTCCTTAGATCTAGGAGCCCTCCGGGTTCTATTATTTTTCATGGCCGATTTTGTCATCCATAGTCCAGGGGATGTCGGATCCTCTTGCCTTTGGGAGATCTAAGGCTATAAGTATCCCACCCTTTCGTCTCCGATCTATTTCAGGTGCACCCCCTTTTTCTTCCTCGCAAGAGAGGTGCAATGTTTGGCAACACATTTTAGTGTGTCCGCAGGGGGCCTTCCTCACGTCTTATCCTCTCGGTATTCTCCTGCCTTATGATTGCGAGAAGTTGGACACTGCTTTCTATCTTTCTTCACTCCTGAGCATCTTGCTGATGACACTCGGGCGATAAGCTCAATTATGGTTGTCAGGGCTTGACGCTCCATACTCCACGTTGGACACTGCGCGAAGGTATGAAGCGCTATGTTCTCCCTGGCGTCACAGTGGTAATACAGGAGAAGACACTTCTCTCTTGATTCTATGCAAGTACTCCCTGAAACATCCGTGTCCGGAGAGAAATGTGAAAAGAGGGCCCATTATGGGCTCTCCTCACTCTCTTAAATGGAGCTGTATTGCTGTCTACCTAGGAGAACGGATTTAAGAAACCCTTTTCCCACTCTCTCATCGTCTCTCTCTCCTTTAATAAGGGCATATCCTTAATTATTAAGGATCTAAGAATCTACCACTCTCACGGTCCATTTCTCCTCTTCCTCGCTCGCTGCGCGTGTCGATAAACCACGGCGCGTTTTGGCATACGCTACGATTTTTTGGCAAGTAGATCGTTGGGGGGGAGGACGATAATCGTAGCGTGTGACACGGGTCGGTAAACCCGGGAGACTGTGAGTTTTCGCTGTACCGGATAGACCAGGCAATAGAGACGATTATCCTCCATTTTTCGGGCTTACATGATCTATAAAAGATCACCGATTGCACAGAACCGCCAGATTTGGATACTTAGTATAATACTTAGTATACGCCTAAATTGAGCAGTAGGCATCCCAAAGCTGCTGTCATTCTGCCCGTAAAGTAATATTCCTAAAGTGCGGACCAAAGCTTCACTGTCTAGAGTGAGCCTCCCGGGTATTTTAAGAGCCCACCTCTATCTTGGAGGATTCTACGAGGATCTCGTAAGGTCCCAGTAGGCCCGGAGGCCCTGCTGTAAAAGAACATAGTCGTTTTCTGGGGGTCCATCACCGTTATGCATCTAAGGATGCTAGCAATCGCAATTTCTGTCTTCACGGTAGCTTCCTCCTACATCCTTTCTCTTCCTCCCCCCCCCGATCACGATTAGATTATCGTCTAAATAAAATCAGAAGAATAGCTGGGGATGTGGAGGACTACATCGTATGCGAGCTTCCAGTGGTTCTAAGACCGATTCCTGTGGGACTCTGCAAGTCAGTGTCTTCCCGTTCTGCTGAGACGGTCGATATAGCAGACCGATCCCGAAGGCAGTCCGGAAGCATACTTTTTGAGGCCAAAATGATCAGCGATCTTCCCTATGGCATGGGAGTTGAAGGCGTTAATTGATTGTCGATTGTGATATTACCAATAACTCCTTCCCACCGTTTGGCACGTGAAAGATTGTAGACGCAAAATTTCACGATAAATTTTCCCTCACGGAAACTAAATTGGTCTTTGTTGGAAATCACTCCCTCGAGACTCCTGCAGAACTATCCGGGAAGCGAAGATGCGCTCGAAGAGCTTCCCGACCTTGTCTAACAGGCAGATCGATTTGTATGTGAATGGAGAATCCATAGGCTTATACAGTTTTCGAGGACCAAATTGGCCTTCTTCCAGCGCTCAGGAAATCTCTCTGTAAACAAGCCATTAGCGTGGAAAGTTCCCCTATCGCTAAGACTCATATCCTCCCGGAGACCCCGTCGTGCCCGAGACCTTGGACGCTCCCTCGAATTTCCTAACTGTCAATTTTAACTTGTCGGCAATGACTCCGAGCTTGTTGGATTACCCATTTGGCGAGTCCGGATATGAGGGGATCTCGTTCCTAATAGGGAACAAGGCCTTCAAGACCCGATCCAGAGTCTTCAGGGATTGGGGGGCTATGTATCGCAGCTTTTCCAACACTATCTTGTACGGGCGCCTTGGATCCTTCTCGAAGTCCCGGAAAAGTTCTTTCTAAGACCTTCAACTTTCTAATGGCAGTCCACAGATGGGTATTGCGGAACTCCTTGAGCGTTGCCGCAGTTCGAGCCGCATTCTCCTTGCGGATGTGAAATGTTGCCTTGCTAAGGCGGAGGAGCGCCAAAGCTCGGCTATCTTCTTCGTCCATTAATACGCGGGGTGCACCAGCGGCATTGCGGCTTCGCAAGCGTTGTGCATTAGCACTTCGAGGCACTCTGCTTCGCCCGCAAGGGCTCGGATCTAGTTGAGATGCGGACCATGTGCCTGCGTAGATTACTGTCATCAGGAGGTTAGGATTGCGAAGTGCTCACCGGAGGCGGTTGTCTCACTCAAATGTATAATCTTCCTAGAGAGTCTTAGGAGATCGAACACGATAGTATTATGATCGGATCTGTATCCTTCAATCTGTGATGCAACGCGTGTCCAGGTCAGGCTCACAATGGTTCCTAGTCAACTTAGGGACGAGGAACAGGCTGAGTCCGAGCATTCACTCCTGCGGCTGCGAGCGTTGACACCCGCTGCCCTATGTGGAGGGCCAGATGTTGAAGTCGTTGGTCACAAGCAGTTGGTCACAAGTTGGTCAGAGCAGTTCGCGAACAAACTCCCCGAGATCTTCAAGCCACTCTCGAACCCGGCCAGCCCGAGACGAGATGGGAAGTATACATTACGTATACATTAAGTATACATTAGTATACTATGACAAACCGCCCCTACTCAGCCGCGGCGTATTACGTACTGCTCTTGAGCGGGGAGCATTGTGGTGACGCTTCTCCGCCATATGATCACCGCCGAATCCGTGATATCTCCAATCCAATGGATGTTGATCGGGTACCTTGTAGGGCTCAGTAATGATGAGGCAATCGCTAGTTTATGCAAAAAATGTCCTGCGTCTGGTGGGCGTAATTGAAATTTGTCTGGAGGATTTGGCAAGACATTTATGGTATTTACTGCTTTCTCCAGGGTCCGATTCAGTTCCCGAAGTTTCGAAAACTCGTTGACCAGCCGCGTCGCTGGGCAACTATTCATATATCACCGCCGGGATTATCTCAAGAGGGAGCCTCGGTTGAGCTAAGCAGAGATGGGAAGAGTATTGAGTGATTGTGTATCTTTTTCACCCATTTCTACTTCTTTCATTGGCGGTACTTGTTCTGCCGCCTGCTGCTTAGCTAGCGACGGTAGTGCAACCCCCCGATTTCCCTCCTTTCTTGGAGGCCTTGCATGCTTTATCATCTATATGTTGATGTGATCGGTATCTTCCCGCAACCTTGCATGCTGAATACGAGTTTGGCGGAGCACTCCTTGATGCAGTGTCTTTCTCCATCGCACCTGAAACACTAGTGTTGCTAGACGTGTCGTTTTTCTAACGCATGGTAGTAGCAGTCGATGCAGTGGTGTGTATCATTTATAACAGTGGAGGCGAAATCCTAGATTTTGGCGAGCTAAGAAGAGATTAGTTGACAATGTTGGTACTTGTTACAATTTCTATCAAATAAAATATTTAGTTTTAAATTAAAAAAATATGTTTTATTATCAATATTTTTTTTCTTTTTTCTTTTAATTCGTCTTTTATATAAATATTATTAATTACAGAAATTGTACATTTCGCGAAATATTTCTTGGTTCAAGTCCATTCTTCATTCATTCTGGAATGCCTATAATATTATTAATTATTTAATTCTGTATAATTGCATATATGTACTTTCGCATACATGCACAATTCCATATATCTGACTTTTTTATATTTCTTGTTTTTGTACTTTTAAAAATTCTTTTGTTATTTTCAAATTTGAAACAAAGATTCTAATAATATCTATTTTCTTACAATTTTAATACATTTCGTTATTTTAATACGTTAGGCCTCCTCTGGCGCATGCACCAAAAAAGCGACACATCTAGCAATACTGAACATGATGTTTCTGTCTACCTCAGCCCTAGACGTACCTCTTCTCCAAGCAATGGAAGTACTGGAGAGAGCGAGCCGGGAGAAGGGGCACACGCACTAGCACTCAGCTCACGTTTATTTTTTTCTCTCTTAGCGATTTTATTCACCGCTGAGGGGGACCTAAGTCCTGACCTCAGTCCATTGGGGACCTTTTTGAAGGTTCCCAGCTTGATTCCCAAGGGGTCGCAACCCCCGGAGGACGCCAGGGCTTGAGTGATCTCCGTCGTGGAGTCGTCAAACCCTGATAGGGATAGCTCAGCCTTTTTACAGAGTCGATCCACTTTAACTCCCTATTCGTAAGGACCTATTCAGTAAGGACCTAGCGAAGCTTTGTCGTAAGAGTGTCTTAGCAGTGTTGGCACTGCCATCCTCACCGAGTACTTTGTAAACAAGGGCCGTAAGAATCTTTCGAGCTCGGAATGCTTCTATAGTGAGGGCCTACAAGATGTAATTCTTCGCCTTAGCGGTCACTTCAGCATACTTGCCAGGCATGCATTATTGCCGCCGTTGTGGGCGGATGGACACCAGCTTTGCTGCCCAACTCGGCGCTATTCCCTCTCCTCTTGGCGCTCCCTTGATTTGCCAGAAGTTTGCCATTGGAGAGTTGTGTGATTTTGACAATCCTTTTTGCCTTCTCCTTCTTGGCTGTTTTTTAGCGGCTTGGTGAACTTTTCTCCTCATCATTTGGAACATATAGTCTGTTGGGAAGCCGGCAGCTGCTGCTCCTGAACTTTTTTCAGAGCGTCTTTGGTACTCCCCAGGAGCTTGCCTCCTCTCCCCCCCCCCCGTTTGGCAGAGAGAGCTTTAAAAGCTTTTACGCCTTTACGCCCTTCGCGTGATGAAGGGCCTTTGGGTGATGGAGAAGGTATATCATCTTTCTTAAAGGGCTTTGAGTTCTTACTAACCTTTTGAGAAGGGTTTGCGGTAGGAGGGGGGAGGGGGTATTTCCAGCCTCTCCGAAAGATGTCTGTTTTCCGACTCTAGATGGGACTTCTCCCGTTCGAAAATCTCTAGCTACGCCTAGTTGCGGTCAGGAGACAATCATGTTTCTTAACCTGCCCGCGAGAATGGTGGCACTAATGACTTCAAGTCATCAATGTCTTCGGGGCGCGCGATTTAATTATTGTACTACTGTAGTTTGTTATGTTGATAATATATATCATTGTGAAAATTGCTGATCATTTTCAATGTCAAACGTGAAAAAATGTAAAAAAATCGATTTGATTTCGAAATGACTTCGGTAATTTTCGTGATTATATTCATAATCAGCGCACCGAAATACAGTAGTGTACCAATCGGATAACGAAATCGGAAATTTCAGATTTTCGGATGTTTATTCCTTGAACAGACTAAATAACGTAATTATAGAGTATATTCTTTATTTAATTTGACATGGGATTTAATTTGGCTCCAGTTAATATCAAATGGGAGTATATAGTCGGATTTAAAATTATCTATCAAATTATTTTCATCCAGAATATTTATTTAATATGCTAGGATTATAACAATTTGCAAACTTACAGTAATATTATAATGCAAAACATAATTAACTGCAGGATGTCCCAGATGAATAAATCTTTTTATGTGTAGAATGTCCACGGAGTCTCATTGTAGCCGTCGGCTTCGTCGTCGAAGGTGATGATCACATCGGAGATGCCTTATGCACTTTTCCCTTGTCTGCGATGACCTAGCTTCTTGCACTTTTACTTTGGAAAATCAGCATAAATAATTACTGTACTCCATCAAAGTTTTATCATGGGATGATGTAGAGCAGGAACGAAATTATATTTGCTGCTCTTGCCAAAAGGAATTGTCGGTCTTCAATCTTCTACCTCAGCGTCTGAATAGTGAGATCTTCTCAATTCAAGTTTCTTTCGACAATGTGTCTCTTCGTTGATCGATTTTTACTTGGAGATTATTTCAAAGCAGGATTGTTTCAAGCCATGATCTTCTAGACAGTTATGAGTATCGCTGCCATCAATTGTTACGACCATGAAGAATCGCAATATATATAAAGTATTATAAGTATATATTCGATAACTGATTTCAAAACAGGCTTTATTCAACGTTAATACAAGAGACGAGTTTAGAACTATGTTGCAAGTTCGGCTTATGAGAATAGACTAACACGATCGGAACTAGAAGGATCTTTACTTCGACTAAAGCTACAAATTCTAACCAATAACATGAGATTTTCAAGTATCAAAAATACATGTGATAGAAATAAAGGAAGCTAAGGTAGCACGTGACGATGACTCTAGAATCTGTTTGGAGATGAGTCGTAAAATATTTGTAAGACTGAATTTCAAAGGGGTTTTTTAGAATAGATAAAAAAAAGGTTAAAAAGAAAAAACGATGAAGTAAATAAGAAGATAGTCGAAAATAAGGTTGTCAGGAATATTCAGGGAAATTACAGAAAACTTTATGTTAAAAACGTGACTAAACAGTTGTTACATGACACGTAACAAATAGCTCCTATCAGCTCGAATTTGCGATTCAAATGATCTCGCAATGTTGGAGATCGTGGTATCTTTACATTCGTATCTTACATTTATTTTTCAATGTTTGTCTTACCGGTATGTCTTTCTTTTTCATTATTTTGGTAGCCGTCCTTAGTTTTCGCTTTCTCGGTAGTATACAGAATCTTGTGTCCTTTTTTATCGCGATCTTTTCGAAGTTTGTGTCACAATTTAAAAACTCTACAGTAGTTGTAAAAGAGGAATTCTGGACCACGGATACAGCAACCAGGCGGCACTGGTAGCCCAGTCGCAAGAACTTGTAGAGGGGGAGATAGAATGAGGGAGCGCGTAGAGAAGAGAAATAAAAATGTAAAAATGCTGTGTAGAAAAAAGAAGTAAAAACAAAAATGTTTACTTGATACCCCCATTCCCCGCTGCCTTCTTCGCAGATGCCACCTCCATCACCTAATCATCTTCATGTACTTCCTCCATCCACACAGTTTCTTTGGCCTAAGGGGCAATATCTATTTCCTCTACCTCCTCCTCAGCCTCTGCCTCCTCCTCAGCCGCCGCAGCAAAGTATATTATAAAAAATTGTAATAATTTCTCCTCGTCAGCTAAATCGAAGAAATCGAACACTTAATCAACTTCATCACTCGTATAAGATTTGAAATTAATAATCGGGAAGCTTGAATTCATGCTCAACTTCCTTCTCCACTTCGTCAGCATCCTCGCTGACGGAGACATTCTCCTCATCATTTTCGCCGGCCTCCTCTTCAGCGGCAGCATCCTCGCCGATAGAGACATCCTTCTTCTCAATTTCGCCAGCCTCCATGAGGGGGACATC
This sequence comes from Atta colombica, assembly GCF_001594045.1. Lineage (NCBI taxonomy): Eukaryota > Metazoa > Arthropoda > Insecta > Hymenoptera > Formicidae > Atta > Atta colombica. The sequence continues at coordinate 129,918 of NW_017259533.1, read as the reverse complement.
CTCTCCCCTCCCCCCTCATCATTTTTTTCAAATTTATAGGACTTCTTGAATTTTATTTTATCATACATAATTTTAAATACAACTGATGAATTCGCGCGCGGACAAGACGTGGACAAGAAGATGAAAAGCATTCTTCGCTGTAGCGAGACTGCTCGGGATTTTTCTATGACAGTCGATTGTATACAAAACAAAGTAAATCAAAAAGTGTTATCGCGAGAAAATACTCGACATAATACTCATGTGCATCCTATATTTATGATCTTTTCTCTCATTGCAGCTTCCTATGTGACTCCTTTTACTTATTCTCATACGCAAAACATAAACATACATATATATTTTTTATTTCTATTATACTTATTCTTCGATTATATTCTAATAATGTTTTTAAAGCGAGCACAGCGATATTGTCAGATGCGATGATATCGTCGATTGCGATGATGCTGCCGGTACATGTAATATGATACTATGTATGTAATATGATGAAGAAGGTAGGAAGGAAAGTAACGAATAAAATGGAAAATATACGCAAAAATGGAAGGAATGAATAATTTCAAACGCTGAGATACAGTTTAAATATTCGTTTATTTTTCATATATTATATATTATCATCCGTAGTGTAATTAATAATTCATATTCAATATTAGAATTTTTATCATAAATCTTACGCTAGGTATTTGCCGCATCGTATTTGTTATTTGACGCGTCTTGCGATGACATCAATGTAATTTAAAATACAACAAAAATGCGATATTTACAATTTTGTAAGCGTCGACGGCTTTATTAGATTTAACATAATCAAAGATTTTTCAAGGATATGCCGTCGACAAGTCACAACATGTCACGACATGTTTCGCATCGACATCATCAATGCGATTTGATATAAATGCAACATTGCCAAATAGTGTGCATGTCACGTGATCTGATTTTTCACGAACGTTCGACATAATACGAATGTATATACATGATATGTCATGTTCGAGCGGTGACATCATCTTCATCAATGTAATGTGATACAAATGTCACGTGACCACGGCCGTGATCCGATTCCTGCTAACAATGCTGCATAAACATCGTTTGTCTTCATTTGACAAACAAGGATGAAATGATTTTAAAGCGTTGTGAGCGTGAATCGGATCGCGCTCCAAGTAAATGAGAAGATTCAGACATACCGCGTCATTAGTCATAACATGGAACAAGCGATAACAGGGAGCGCAATTTGTAGAGCAAGCGGCCCAGCTGAATACCAGAGAAGAGTACGTCACATGGGAACAACAATACGACGAGCTCATAGAATCTTTGAAAAAACAAAATCGTACCAAACGTTCACAATTATCCATTGGCAAGAGACAATCAGTGATCGCATGTATTGCGAAGCTCGAGAGTTTTGAAGGATTTGGTATATGGACAATTCGTGCATATCGACGGGTGCCGGATATCGACTTCGATGCGACTTCGATGAGATTGAAACAACATTGAAATTATATTGACAGGCGCGGTGATAAAGTCTAATCACATCGAGCCGCAGCGATTTTTAAAAGACGTTAATAGTATAGTGCTAAAACGAGACATTGTAGAAAGACACGGCACTGTGAAAGTGAACACAACATTCAATGGCGAGTTTTTTTTAGCGGATAAACGAACCAATAAAAGTATCGCCCCCCCCGAAACTGACTTTTGAAATTTTTCGAACAACAAATGTGCGCGAGTACGAGCGGCACTCATCGAGCCTATCTTGACATCATTGGACGAATTTCAGGAACGCGACAGCGGACATTGTTGCGAATTTTCAATTTAGTAATGAACGTGAATAAGCACAATCTCCTGCGCGAGATGTTACTTCGATGTGCCACGAGAAATTATATTTAAGAAACCGATGATCAATGTGCGTTCGACGGACAATGCGTGGTTAATAGTGCGCTCTATGTCCGGTGTGAAAAATCGTGTGAATAAGAAATCTGCATTACACTGCAGTGTCTCGCGGGTATCGAGTTTCCGATAACGTTCAAAGACATTAAAAAATTCGAAAATCTTAATAATGAATCGATCAATGGCATCGAAGATAAGCAGATCCTTCCTCTATGGTTCACAAGCGATAAAAAGAAAAAACATCAATCCTTTGCACGTACAAGACGACAGCATTAGCCACTTTGGGTGGATAAAAGATCTATCCCGCCTTGTGAGATCACAAATTACTGGGAACAAGAATAAGAAATATTTCTGCGACCGGTAATAATAAGAGCCAATAAAAAGTAAATAATAATAATAATAAGATAAATAATAATAAGAGCCAATAAACAGTAAAAAGAAATAGTAAAAAATAATTTTTTTATTATTCACAGATACTTCCATTATTTATTATTTTCAGCTCGTGTGAAAAATTACAGTCGCAAGTAATGGACTGTCAGAAGATGAATGACTGCGCCATCCGATTGCCGAGCCAGAATGACAGGTGACTCGAATTCGGCAACTATACCACCAGGAACGAGTGCCGTTCGTAATATATGCCGATTTGGAGTGTGAAAGGACGGATAAGGATCCTGAATATCAATGATGACTAATATACACAGTGTTTGGTATCGCACATTACATGCACTGCTCGTATAACTTTCGTTGTCGATGTATCGATGTCGTGATGAAGACTGTATAGCATGATTCACGCAACAATTCAACGATTTGATGCATTGCGTTAAAAATATCGTATCTGCCAAACATTGTCTAAACGACAATGGGGCATATCGTAACGCAACGTATTGTCACGTGTGTGAAAAACCGTTTCGCAGATGACACGCGGGTCCGTGATTATTGCCACTTAACCGGTAGATACCGTGGTCCAGTACATTCGGATTGCAATTTTAATTATTAGGTGTACAACTTTGCTTCCGCCGTTTTTTTTCCGAAATTCGAGACTTTATTGTAAAAAACTGGTTATACATTTATGATTCAAAGTATTGTCCATCGCTGGCCACTACTTTCTCCTATCTTTCGGGTAGCGTACGAATCCCGCGTCGAAAAAACTGGTCATCTTTTGAGGCTATCCACGAATCGATCCAATTTTTTACTTCTTCATAAGACCGGAAGTGCTGGTCAGCCGTGTGCCATTAATCGAAACAAGTGATAGTCAGAGGGAACAACGTCTGGAGAATACGGCGGATGGGGTAGACTTCCCATTTCAACGTTTCCAAGTATATCTTGACCATTTTTCGCAACATGGGGTCGAGCATTGTCATGCTGCAAAATCACTTTATCGTGTCTCTCGTTGTATTGCGGTCGTTTGTCTTCCAGTGCTCGGCTCAAATGTATCAATTGTGTTCGATATCGATCGCCTGTGATTGTTTCAGTCGGTTTTAACAGTTCATAATACACTACGCCGAGCTGGTCCTACCAAATACAGAGCATGACCTTGGACGTCAAAATCACCGTTCTTGAAGCGTTGAAACCACTCACGACACGTTCTTTCACTAATAGCGGCCTCACCATAAGTATTTGAGAGCATTCGATGAGCCTCAGCCACAGATTTCTTCATATTGAAGCAAAAAATTAAAACCTCCCGCAAATGACGAGAATTTGGCTCGTAAATTGACATTTTCAATCGAGAATAACTTTATGATGCAGACACAAATCGACTAATGTTTCTATGGGATTATGTTGACAGATGCCCAAGTTTATTGTATGACGTCTATGATCTATTTATTTCGACCATCACTTATCGCTAAAGCCATCTATAGGAAAACGGCGGAAGCAAAGTTGTACACCTAATATAAAAATTCATTTTATTCCCATCATTTTATATTTCACAATTTATCTATGGCTACGACGCGCATTTGAGTTGCTCACTGACATTGATATTCATCGAGCGCGGTGTACGCGGCAACCTCAATCAATGTTCTACCAGATACGCGCAGACTAATAACAAGTAATAGGATTTGTATGACCCATCAAAACCGTCGTCATACTTGATGTACTACGACATGAACAATCTGTACGGATGGGCGATGTGTCAATCCTTGCCATACACCGAATTTCGATGAGTCGAAGACACGAACTCGCCAGCGCGATCTTTCCGGATTCGCCCATCTTATATTCTCGTTATATTCTGGAATATAACGCAGTATCAATGCGACACACTAACGTACCATTCTGCCCAACCCGCAATAAGCCGGCCGGCAAACGCGAGGATAAACTTCTCGCGACGCTGTACGATAAGCAGCGTTATGTCATACTACCACAATCTGCAGTAATGTACTTGTCTTTGTGTAATAAAAATTCATCATACAATTCGCTCAATCTCCATGGCTCAGTGATTACATTGAACTTAATACACAATTTCAAACGCGCGCGAAAAAAAATGATTTCAAAAAAAATTTATATAAATTAATGAATAACGCGGTATACGATAATATAAATATGGAGAATGTGCGCAATCACGTCAACATAAAATTAATAACAATATGGGAAGATATAACACGGAGGCAATGATCGTGAAATTGAATTTTCATTGCCGCTGAATTCTTTGCGAAGAATCTAATCGCCGTCGAAATGCGCAAACTCGAGATGAAGTTCGACAAGCCGTTTTTACGTGGGTGGTGCGCATACTGGACATGTCGAAAGTCTGCTTGTATAAATTTCATTACGAGTACATGTCACCGCTGTACCGTAAAAAATGTAAAATTATATACACTGACACAGACAGTCTCATTTATCATATAAAATGCGACGATGTGTATGATGCGATGAAACGCGATATCGTTAGATTCGACACGAGCGATTGTCCGGCAAACAATGCGTACGGTATGCCTCTCGCGAATAAGAAAGTATCCAGCCTAATGAAGGACGAGATTATTTATAGATATTGTTTGCACAATTGTTCGCACTTTTTCAAAAGAATACTTTACCGATTGATCCCGTACATTTTTCGCCAATTGTTCATCAGCAGTTCGATAGCCGTACATTATCTGTTGAACGCTGTTCGCTCGATACTTAATAATGCCGCGTAGAAATGAATTATAAACAGTGATGAACATATAATGACCGAATTCGTAGGATTCAGAGCGAAGATGTACGCACTGGGAATGGACGGCATGGAAGACTCTATAAAGGCGAAAGATGTAAAGAACAACGTCGTAGCGCGAACGATACTGTTCGACGATTACACTCGATATTTGAACGAAGAGATTGAAATGATTCGGCCTCAATCGTGTATACGATCTAAACTACACGTGTACATGATATCCGAATCGAAAATCATTCTGAGTCCATACGGCGACAAACGATACATCGTACACCGGACTCGACGAAGAGATTATCGTGAGGGTATTGGCGGATATCTTCGTAATATGTTTTATATTATGTTTTTTTAAATTCTTTGTATGTATTATTATTTTAATTTACATTTTATGTATATCTTACTCTTATATACATGTTATGTATTATTGTTATGTATTACTATCATTATAATTATAAACACATATATGTATAAAAAATATACAAATTAAAATTGTATGAAGTTACATTGTTTTTTCGTATATCCACGAATTGTGTGATCCATCGAATCTCAATCGTTTGATGTACACCTTATCTCTCTTCCTGCGCAGTAGTTTCTTCAAGTCTGGAGAAACACGTCCAGATGAGTAATGCGTGCTCATAGAACGCGATAGATCAGTCATTCATTGTCAGTCTGTCAATCGACAAATCAGACCTTTTTACAAAAAAAAGAATTATAGAGATTCAATCAGTGAGTCAGTCAGTCATGTAAAATCTGTGATCTTCGCTACGTTTGGAGATGCGATATGAAAATTCTGTTTATAGATTATTTATAGATATTGTTTGCACAATTGTTCGCACTTTTTCAAAAGAATACTTTACCGATTGATCCTGTACATTTGTCGCCAATTATTCATTAGCAGTTCGATAGCCGTACATTATCTGTTGAACGCTGTTCGCTCGATACTTAATAATGTCACGTAGAAATGAGTTATAAAATGTTGATGCTGTAAATATAGCAGATAAAATGATTATGTTCTTCGTTATGTCTTTCCACAGTACATATATTGTGGTGTCATCTCTTATGTATATATGTGTGTATATAAGCTTAAATCCACTGTTTGCTCATAGGTGGCATTAGTGAGCGACAAAGCTACCCTGGGCATACAACACACTTTTTTTTATGTGTTTGATATCTGTCAATATTAACCAGTGCACATCATCAACAATTTTGTACTACAACATACATTTTTTCTTTCGTAATCATGTCTAGTTTTTTGCTAAAAAAAAAAGCATATGCGAGAAGCTTTGCTTTTCTGTTTCAATTTGAAGAAATCGGCTGCCGAATCGCATCGAATGCTTGTGGAGGCCTATGGCAACAATGTTTTATCGGAAACAATGTGCAGAGATTGGTTTCGCCGGTTCAATGACGACAATTTTGACCTGAGTGATAAGAAGCGTACATCTTCGCTCTGAATCCTACGAATTCGGTCATTATATATTCACCACTGTTCTCGTCCTTCATTAGGGCGGATACTTTTTTATTCGCGAGAGGCATACTATACGCATTGTTCGCCGGATAATCGCTCGTGTCGAATCTAACGATATCGCGTTTCATCGTACACATCGTCGCATTTTATATGATAAATGAGACTGTCTGTGTCAGTGTATATAATTTTGCATTTTTTTGCGATACAGCGGTGACATGTACTTGTGGTGAAATTCGTACAAGCAGACTTTCGACATATCCAGTATGCATATACCCACGTAAATCGGCTTGTCGAACTTCATCTCGAGTTTGCGCATTTTGATGGCGATTAGATTATCTGCAAAGAATTCACGTTGCGGCAGAAAATTCGATTTCGCGATCATTGCCTCCGCGTTATTCGTCCCATTTTGTTATTAATCTTATGTCGACGATTGCGCATAGTCTTACCGAATACCGCGTTGTTCACTAATTTATATAAATTTTCTACGAAATCATTTTTCGCGCGCGTTTGAAATGTAATCACTGAGCCATGGAGATTGAGCGAATTGAACCCGATGAATTTTTGTTACGCAAAGATCGTGACGAGTACATTGCTGCAGATTGTGGTAGGATGACATAACGTTGCGTATCGTACAGTGTTGCGAGAAATTTATCCTCGCGCTTGCCGACCGGCTTATTGCGTACAGATTGTTCATGTCATAGTACATCAAGTATGACGACGATTTTGATGGATCATACGAACCCTATTACTTGTTATTAGCCTGCGCATATCTGTTAGAACATTGACTGAGGTCGCCGCGTATATCGCGCTCGATGAATATCAATGTCAGTGAGCAACTCAAATGCGCGTCGTAGCCATAGATAAATTGTGAAATATAAAATGATGGGAATAAAACGAATTTTTATAATTAAAATTGCAATCCGAATGTACTGGACCACGGTATCTACCGGTTAAGTGGCAATAATCACGGACCCGCGTGTCATCCGGCGCGAAACGGTTTTTCACACGTGACAATACGTTGCGTTACAATATGCCCTATTGTCGTTTAGACAACACTTCCATGTTTGACAGATACGATATTTTTAACGCGATGCGGTAAATCGTTGAGTTGTTGCGTGAACCATGCTATATCTTTATCATGACATCGATACATCGACAACGAATGTCATACAAGCAGTGCACGTAATATGCGATACCAAACACTGTGTGTGTTAGTCATCATTGGTATTCAGGATCCCTATCCGTCCTTTCACACTCCAAATCGGCATATATTACGAACGGCACTCGTTCCTGATGATATAGTATAGTAGATGATATAGATTGCCGAATTCGAGTCACCTGTCATTATGACTCGGCAATCGGATGGCGCAGTCATTCATCTTCTGACAGTCCATTACTTGCGACTGTAATTTTTCACACGAGCTGAAAATAATAAATAATGGAAGTATTTGTGAATAATAAAAAAATTATTTTTTATTATTTCTTTTTACTGTCTTTTTATTGGCTCTTATTATTACCGATCGCAGAAATATTTCTTATTCTTGTTCCCAGTAATTTGTGATCTCACAAGGCGGGATAGATCTTTTATCCATCCAAAGTGGCTAATGCTGTCGTCTTGTACGTGCAAGGAATTGATGTTTCTTCTTTTTATGGCTTGTGAGCCATAGAGGAAGGATCTGCTTATCTTCGATGCCGTACACGTTGATTGATACGTTGTTGAGATCGATGTTTTCGAATTTTTTAATGTCTTTAAACGTTATCGGAAACTCGATACTCGCGAGATTTGACACTGCAGTGTAATGCAGATACGACGATTTCATATTCATGAGCCTTTTAGCCGGATATAGAGCGGCTACTATCAATCATGCATTGTCCGTCGAACGCACATTGACCACTGGTTTCTTAAATTTAATTTCTCGTGGCACTTCGAAATAACATCCCGCGCGTAAGGGATTGTGCTTATTCACGTTCACTACTAAATTGAAAATTCGCGACAAGGTCCGCTGTTGCATTTCTGAAATTCGTCTAATGATGCCAAGACTCGATAACGTGCCGCTCGTATCACTCGCGCACATTTGTTGTTCGAAAAATTTCAAAGGTCAGTTTCGGAGGGTGATACTTTTGTCGATTCGTTTATTGTCCGCTACAAACTCGCCATTGAACGTTGTGTTTATTTTCACAGTGCCGTGTCTTTCTACAGTGTCTCGCACTCACTTTAGCACTATACTACTAGCGTCTTTCAAAAATCGCTGCGACTCGATGCGATTAAAGTTTATCACAGCGCCTGTCAATATACAACTCTCGAACGTTGTTTCGATCTCGCGCATCGAAGTCCATGTCCGGCACCCACATGCACGAATTGTCCATATATCGAATCTTTCAAAACTCTCGAGCTTCGCGATACATGCGATCACTGATTGTCTCTTGCCAATCGATAATTGCGAGCGTTTGGCATGATTCTGCTCTTCCAGAGATTCTATGAGCTCGTCTTATTGTTCTCATGTGACGTACTCTTCTCTGGTATTCAGATGGCCGCTTGCTCTACTAAATCGCGCTCCATGTTATCGCTTGCTTTGACTAATAACGGTATGTCTAAATCTTTTCATTTTATACCATTTACTTGGGCCGCGGTCCGATTCACGGTCACAACTTTAAAATCATTTCATCCTTGTTGTTTGTCAAATGTTAAACGAAGACAAACGATGCTCATGCAGCGTTGTCAGCAGGAATCGGATCACGGCCTTGATCATGTGACATTTGTATCACATTACATTGATGAAGATGATGTCACCGCTCGAACATGACATATCATGTATATACATTCGTATTATGTCGAAAAATCGTTCGTGAAAAATCAGATCACGTGACATGCACACTATTTGGCAATGTTGCATTTATATCAAATCGCATTGATGATATCAATGCGAAATATGTCGTGATATGTTGTGACTTGTCGGCGGCATATCCTTGAAAAATCTTTGATTATGCTAAATCTAATAAAGCCGTCGACGCTTACAAAATTGTAAATATCGCATTTTTGTTGTATTAAATTACATTGATGTCATCGCAAGACGCGTCAAATAACAAATACGATGCGGCAAATACCTAGCGTAAGATTTATGATAAAAATTCTAATATTGAATATGAATTATTAATTACACTACGGATGATAATATATAGTATATGAAAAATAAATAATATATAGTATATGAAAAATAAACGAATATTTAAACTGTATCTCAGCGTTTGAAATTATTCATTCCTTCCGTTTTTGCATATTTTATTCGTTATTTTCCTGCCTACTTTCTTCATCATATTACATATATAGTATCATATTACATGTACCGGCAGCATCATCGCGATCGACGATATCATTGCATCTGATAATATTGTTGCGCTCGCTTTGAAAGCATTATTAGAATATATTGAAGAATATTCGAAGAATAAGTACAATAGAAATAAAAAATATATATGTATGTTTATATTTTGCGTATGAGAAGTAAAGAGTCACATAGGAAGCTGCATATGAGAAATAAGAGAAAGGATCATAAGTATAGGATGCACATGAGTATTATGTCGAGTATTTTCTCGCGACAACACTTTTTGATTTACTTTGTTTTATATACATCGACTGGCATAGATAAATCCTAGGCAGTCTCGCTACAGCGAAGAATGCTTTTCATCTTCTTGTCCACGTCTTGTCCGCGCGCGAATTCATCAGTTGTATTTAAAATTATGTATGATAAAATAAAATTCAGGAAGTCCTATAAATTTGAAAAAAATGATGAGAGGGGGGGGGAGGATGTCCCCCTCATGGAGGCTGGCCAAATTGAAGAGGAGGATGTCTCTATCGGCGAGGATACTGCCACTGAAGAGGAGGCGAAAATGATGAGGAGAATGTCTCTGTTAGCGAGGATGCTCCCACCGAAGTGGAGGAGGAAGTTGAGCATAAATTCGACGAGAGTCTCCCGATTATTAATTTCAAATCTTGTACGAGTGATGAATTGATTAAGTTCATGCCCGATTTCTTCGATTTAGCTGACGAGAAGGAATTATTACAATTTTTTGTAATATACTTTGCTGTGGCGACGGCAGAGGTTGAAGAGGAGGTAGAAGCAGCAATATTGCCGTTTGGGCCAAAGAAATTGTGTGGATGAAATTGTGCGGGAGAAGTACATGAGGACGATTAAGTGATGGTGATGGCGGCTGCGAAGAAGGCAGCGGGGGATGGGGAGTATCAAGTAAACATTTTTGTATTTTTACTTCTTTTTTCTACGCAGAATTTTTACATTTTTATTTCTCTTTTCTAAGCGCTCCCTCATTGTATCCCCCCCCCCCCCTCCAACAAATTCTTCTCGTGATCGGGCCGCTAACGCCGCCTGCTGTTTGTTATTCGTGGTCCAGAATTCTCCTTGTACAACTCTCTTTATATTCTCGATAGGTAATACGCAGATCACGAGAGCCTTTAGAATTGGATCATCCTATAGATTTTCTACGTAGAGATCGGCCAAAGCTCTGGCATGATGTGAAACCGGAAATAATTTTGAAAATGCGGGCTCCTTTGAGAAGTTTTGTAGAGATCATATCATTTTCGGTTTTACAACATCATGTCGGAGCTTTGGTCGATCTAAGAAGTCTCCCGGTGTCAGAATGACTTATAGTCACTTCGCGCGAAATCCTAATTTTTATCAGGGCTGTCTTCTGTCAATCAAATCTTGTTTCTCTCCTTCGCTGTTATTCTTGACGGAGCCTTGAGCGGCTGTGTTTTTTCTGGCAAACTATTTCAGCTCGCTGTTTCAATATGCTTTCGTTTCATTCTTTCTATACGGGTTTCGCGCTGCTTGTTCATATAATAGGCTCCTGTCCTGAAGTTCTGATATCCGTTAAATTTTCTCTGTAAGAAAACAAAACAAAATCGGCACCAGAAGAGCGAATGTAAATAGAGTGGTTATAGGAAAGACATGACCTGCGTTTATCCGCCACTGGCGGTATACACTGGGAGTATTCCAGGGTCTTTTCGGTAACAGTCTTCCTTTATGAAGTCCTCCTCTTCCTCTCCGGCGATTGGATGAGGCAGCTCAATACATTCAAGAACACATCCATCGAGATCTTCGCATCTGTATCCCTAATCAAGATTCTCGCAAAAAGTTACAAAATTAAAGAAATTAAAATCGCGTATGAAAATCAGCACTCACACGCAAATACGCTCGCCCTTACGAACTGGGAGGATCCATGCAGGATCCACTCGGCTTATTTATGAAACGATGATGAACGTCACAATTCACAATTTTGAACTTTTTCAATAGTATTTTTTGGCATACTGTGATTACTGTTATAAGACTGAACTGCAGCAGAAATTGTGGAAATTATTCTACAGTTTCTGTTTAAAAAAATGTCATTAATCATTAAATTATGGGTGAAAACAATTTTTGATTATTCATGGATATTGCTTAAATTATGACAATTTTTACAATATTGAATAAAATAGAATACAAGAACTTTCATAAAGATCTTTTAATAATTACTTTCAGTACATGTAATAACTTCACCGTGAAATAAACGAATATATCTACGTAACATTTCGATTTGATAAAAGATTTTTGTTTTAGATTCAGATAAACATTTTGTTATTCCATTTCATGATTGTTTTAAATAACAAAATATATTATCACTGCGAGTACTAGTTTATGAAATACAATAACGCTTCTCGAATAAAACCCGAATATCCAATCCAGTTAATAGTTTTAGGTGTATAAGCTTAAATCCGCTATTTGCTCATAGGTGGCATTAGTGAGCGTACAAAGCTACCCTGGGCACACAATACACTTTTTTTTATGTGTTTGACATCTGTCAACATTAACCAGTGCACATCATCAGCAATTTCGTACAACAACATACATTTTTTCTTTCGTAATCATGTCTAGTTTTTTGCTAAAAAAAAAGCATATGCGAGAAGCTTTGCTTTTCTGTTTCAATTTGAAGAAATCGGCTGTCGAATCGCATCGAATGTTGTGAAGACCTATGGCGACAATCGCATGTTTTTATCGGAAACAACGTGCAGAGATTGGTTTCGCCGGTTCAAAGACGACAATTTTGACCTGAGTGACAAGAAGCGAAAATCGGCCCAGGAAGGTTGAGGACTGTCAATTGCAGGCTTTTTTGGACGAGGACGATATCCAATCGCAAAAAATGCTTGCCGAGCAATTGGGTGTTTCTCAAGTAGCCATTTCCATGCGGCTACATGCCATGGGGAAGGTTCAAAAGATCGGAAAATGGGTGCCGCATGAACTGAACGATAAGCAGATGGAGCGACGCCAAAACACATGTCAAATTCTGCTTGCCAGACAAAAAAAAGAAAGTCGTTCCTGCATCGGATTGTGACAGGCAATGAAGAGTGGATCTATTTTCAGAATCCTAAACGCAAGAAATCTTGGGTTGATCTCGCCCAACCATCAACATCTTCTTCTTCAAGATCAAATTGCTTCGGACGGAAGACGATGCTGTGCGTTTGGCGAGATCAGGAGTCATCTACTACGAGCTGTGAAACTGTTAATGCTCACCGCTATCACCAACAATTGATCAAATTGCACCGTGAAAAAAGGCCGCATTATCGGAAAAAACATGACAAGCTGATTTTTCTCCACGACAACGCACCATCGCACACATCAACAATGGTCCAAAACTACTTGAAGACACTCAACTGGGAAGTGCTACCCCATTCCGCTTACTCACCAGATCTGGCACCTTCTGACTATCACCTGTTTTCATTAATGGGCCATGCGCTCGCTGAACGGCATTTCGATTCTTACAAAGACGTCCGAAAATGGCTTAATGAGTAGTTTGCCTCGAAAGATGAAGAATTTTTTTGGCGTGGTATACATAAATTGCCCGAAAGATGGGAAATATGTATAGTTAGCGAGGGCAAGTACTTTGATCAATTAAAGTATTGTCCATCGCTGCCTATTACTTTTTCCCATCTCTCAGGCAATTTTCCATCTCGAATTCCATTTCGAAAAAATGACTCGTCTTTGGAGGCGATCCAATTTTGGAGCCAATTTTCGCTTTCTGCGAAAGAAGTGAATCGGTGATTTGCTGCATTCTTCGGAACAACTAGTGATCAGAAGGAGGAATATCCGAAGAATACAGCGGGTGCGCTAAAACATTCCATTTGAGCGTTTCCAAATATTTTTTACGATTTAGCGATATGAGGCCGAGCGATGTCATGAAGAAGAATAACTTTATCATGTCTTTGCTCGTATTCCGGCCATTTTTCTCGCAATGCACGGCTCAAACGAATCAATTGTAGCCGATACCGATCGCCCGTAATGGAATCGAGAGATTTCAGCAGCTCATAGTAAACAAGACCCTTTTGTCCCTTTGGTCCCACTAGATACAGAGCATGATCTTCGAACCATGAATGTTCGGCCGTGATGTTGATGTTGATGTCGATGGCACCGATTGACCAGGCTTAGCGTAGTATTTTTTCTTCTTGGGGTTGTCGTAGAACATCCACTTTTCATCTTCAGTCGCAAATCCGATGCAAAAAACCTTTTCTCTGTTGTCTTTGAATCAGCTGTTCGCAAGTGAAAAATTGCCTTTCAACGTCTCTCGGTTTCAGTTCATAACGTACCCTTGTTTTTGAATCATTCCCATGGCTGTCAATCGTACAGCTTATTGAGTTACCCCCAATGATTCTGCAAGCTCCTCTTGTGTTTGACTCTGATCTTCTTCGAGTAATGCCTCTATTTCTTTGTCTTCGAATTTTTTTGGCTGTTCAGAGCGAGACTTGTCTTCAAATTTTGCTGAAATTTCCATCCTTGAAACGTCGAAACCATTCCCTACATGATTTATCAGTTGGAGCAGTGTCACCATAAACTTCGACAAACATTTGATAAGCTTCAGTCGCACTTTTCTTCCAATTAAAGCAGAAAATCAAAACTTCCCACAAATGTTGCTTGATTAACACAAAATTCGACATTTCAAACACCGTAAAAGTCAAGGTTTTTGTATGAAACTCAAAGCGATATAAACTGAATATTATTAGCAGATGTTTAACCTCTTTGAAAGTGCCAAAATCAGCTGTCACTATGAACCATTCGCAACAGCTGGAGCCATCTTTAGGGAAACGGACCGAACTAATTTGTACTCCCAATATTATCATTATTTTTAATTCTTTGTCAAAAATTATTACTCGAAAAAACTAATGTATTAAATGAAAACTTAAACCCGGACAGTTTTAATTTATCATGTTAAATTTATCATGTTAAGTAAATCATTAAAAAATAAAATTCGTGTAGTACTATCTTGTGACTCAACAAACAATTTCATATCGTTTGAAATTATTGGAAATGATTCAAAAGCAAGGGAATTGGGTTCCATATGAATTGAAGCCGAGAAACGTTGAACGCCGATTTTTCACATGTGAAATGCTGCTTGCCAGGCATAAACGAAAGAGTTTTTTGCATTGTATAGTCACTGGTGATGAAAAATGGATCCATTGTGATAACCCAAAGAAGAGAAAATCATGGGGATCACCTGGCCATGCTTCAACATCGACAGTCAAGCCGAATATTCATAGAAAAAAACTCATGTGTATTTGGTGGAATCAGATTGATGTCGTGTATTATGATTTGCTCAAACCGAACGAGATCATTACTCTCTACCGCACACAATTAATGAGATTGAGCCGAGCACTCAAGGAAAAACGCGCCCACTACTACTCCAGGCATGACAAAATTATTCTCCTGCATGATAATGCTCGACCACATGTTGCGGCGCCGGTCAAAACCTACTTAGAAACACTAAAAGGGGAATTTCTACCCCCCCCGCCATATTCTCCAGACATTGCTCCTTCCGACTACCATTTGTTCCGATCGATGACGCATGGCCTGTCTGAGCAGCACTTCAAATCACATGAAGATACCAAAAATTGTATCGATGATTGGATAGCCTCAAAAGATGAAGCGTTCTTCCGACGCGGTATCCACATGCTACCAGAAAGATAGGAAAAAGTAGTGGCTAGCGATGGCCATTACTTTGAATAAATCATTATGTATCGTTCTTTCACAATAAATGCTTAATTTTTGATAAAAAACGGCGGAAACTTATTTGTACTCCCAATAATAAATCAGTAGATACAATCGAAGTATGATTTTCGCATCAATTATCGTGTATCAAGGCTCTTAATTGTCCGTTTTTTATTTTATATTTTCACAATATTTGATTATAATAAAATAAATAATAAAAGATAATTACAATTTTAATGTAATAATAAATTTAATCTGAATTTTTTTTTACGCTGAATAAAAATCAAATTTACTATTTATTTCTTTTTTCTTTTTCTCATAACACAAGTTTTACAAATTCATATTTATTTATTTTAGAATTTTACACTTAAATCTTAGCTTGCACAATTTTTTCATAACTTATACTATTTAACCCAATTGATCGTCGAATATTTACCTACGCTTGATACTTCTTTACTCTCATGGAAATATTTCTCATTTTTCTTACTATACATTCTTATTATACGTGTTTTTAGCACTATGTTATGCCATTTACATTTATGTTTTCAGTACTATGTATACCATGATCTAGCATTGCTTAGTGTTTACTTCTTTAATTTTTTGTGATAACATTTGAATGGATAAGTTATGGATATTCTTTACTTTGGTTACATATCAATTATATCATTCAATATCATTGGTTAAAGTCAATATTATTTATTTAATTTAGTATGATTGAAATTTAACTTGATACTAATTATTGATATCAAATCTTTTTTACGAATAATACATATCATTAGAGTATCATTAGGTAATTAACAAAGATAGAACCACTTAGGTTTTACACTTTTTAATTTGATAGAATTTAACTTGATTAATTAAAACTGTTGGGTGAATTTTAATTTTTCATTTGATAAATTAATTTTTTTCGAGGAATAATAATTTTTGACAAAGAATTAAAGCTGCCGTTTCTTGAATTAGAATAAGAAGACTTTCAATAAAAAATATCCTGAAGAAGAATTAAAACTATTAATTAAAACTATTAATTGGGTTGGATGCTTAGGTTATATTTAGGTTTTATTCGAGAAGCATGTATATTTTTAGCACCTTTTTCTATCTTTTTTAAAAAGCATATTTGTATATTGATATCACGATTTTGTAGTGACGGACGTATGCGTCTTTCTGTAACGTTTACTTTATAATTGACCTCAAGAAATATATTTTCATGTGTTTGTACGAAATTTGGAGAGGGCCGAAATTGGTTGTTATTGATTCTTTTTCTTTGTGATATAATTTTTAAATAATAAGTTTTAAAGGAGAATTAAAGATATAATTATTTGAGTCGATAAAAATGTCAAGACGATGATCATCTCCTTTTCCGAAGAATAATAATTAAGAAACCAGCGTATAATTTGCTATATATATATTAAATTTTATGTAAATCTTTTTTTCCGTCCGATTTTAAATATTACTTGTTATATTTGTTATTTTGTTTAAAACAAAATTAAAACAAATGGAGATCAAGGAGGATAAGTCGCATTTTTATTATCACTTTCTCTAGCTTAGTTAATAAATATAGTGTATAATTTCGTTTCCATTTGATCTCCTTTGATTATGTTTGTATTAAGTTACAAACGTATAAAGCTCGATGACGAATAAATCGTTTTTTATTATCATTTCCTAGCTGAATTATTAACAAATATTATACCAGCGCTTCTTGCATTAATATGCTAATAACGCACTTTCGCGCCAAAACGTTCAACAGTACATTTTGACTGGACGCGCATTCTCACTCCGAAACGTGTAACAGTACATCTTAGCTGAAGGATAATGATGAACATGAATATAATAATAACGACGATGTATCTTAAAAGTTTTACATCGGAATTTTGGGTCACAATATCTTCGCACATAGAAAAAAAATAACAGTTTTATTACACAATTCGAGCGGAAACTCGATTGAGCGTATGTAGAACTTCGATTCAATCGTTATTGAGATCCTTCGCAATTCGTGATCTTGCATAAATCAACATGATATCAACATAGTGTCGCTGTGCATGGTTTAGTATCAAGACACCGTGTTTCCTGATTTAAAAAATATCACACATTTTTGCAGAATTTAGAATAATTTATATCACACACAGAATGTATTTTAAAACATAAATCCATATTTAAAACAATCAACATATTAATGGCATGATTCTCTACGATAACTATACAAGATAATCCAGATAAATCGGAGGAGCTGGCATATACATGTTCTTCATAAAAAACTGAGTCGAAAATATCAATACCAAAATGAGTGTCAATAATGTTTGAATGGTGAGTCTTTGAAACCATCAAACTATCGCGTTTAAAGTTTGCGCTATTAAACGCGGCGCAATCAAGTGATCGGTCACGCGAATATTTTGATGGATATCGCTAAACGTCACAATGTTGAATAAATATTGAAAAGGTTCCGTGAAATCTTTATTAACATCTACTGCTGTATCCTTAAATTGAGTTCAATTTAATTGACGAGGAATAATTTCAATTGCAAATTCGAATAATAACATAAACATAACAAAAAATAAAACATCATTACAAAATATGTGCTTTTGAAATACACATTTTAAGTAATAAACATATAATTAATTACATTAATAATAACATTAATAAATTAAATCAATATTAACTAAATTATTCAAATAAATAATAGTAAACAATAATATTAAAAACATCAATCAACAAATATTTCCAATTTCTTTTTAAATAGTTTTATCATAAACAACATTAGAAAATATTTACATTTGAAATTCATAATAAATACAAATAAATATTTCATATTTATGAAATGAAATGAATAAAATTCTAAATTACGACATGAAAAGAAAGAAAATTATTATTAATATTACAGTGAAGAAATTGAAATAAGCAAATAATAAGCTGTATTTTTACTAAAAATTACATTTTTAAAAATGTTTTAAAAATTTTTAGAGTAAGTCTTTGAAATAGCCATCATTTATTGTTCAAAATGTAATTTTTCGAAACTCTTCTCCAGTGAACAGAATAATAAACAGTTGCTTTTAATGCTTATCTGGTTCTAAACAATCATTAATAAAGTAATAATCCAAATTTGTTGTTTTTTAAAAAGATATTCAATTTGTCAGTACAAATTTGTATAATATGAATAATTTATTATGAGAGCAGTGTATTGTCAATTACAAATATATAAGTTGTGTTAAAAACTTTTGTTTCTGAGAAAAATATCATAGATAAGGATTCAGTATAATTTGTAACAATAAATTATAAAATAATTCTCAAAAAATTGTGAAATATTTAATACAAAACAGCATTGATAAAATGCAGCTTAGAAACCTATGAAATTGATTTGAGTCTAACGGTTTCTGTTTTTTTATCAAAAATACCATTTGAGAGAGAAAAAAATGGAGGCCACAATGTAGTTATAGTCCAGTTTTTTTTTTTTGAAAATCATTAAAATCAAAGTTATTTTCAAATCTGAAATAATGATAACTCTTATTAATAAATGCGTTAATTTATTTTTGAGATTCTACAGTATATATTTATATACATTTAAAGGTACACTTATCGATAAAAATGAATATGAATACAAATCAAAATGAAAGTCGATCGATAATAGTTAATCGACTGTTTGTTAATTAACGATAACAGTTGATGAACAGTTATCTCTTTGCGGAAAGTTGTTTTCATCAGAAGCGTAAAAACTTCAAAATATGTTTAAATAATGAAAATGTAAAATTCTAAACTTTGATGCCCCGACACTATTCACTAGTTTTTCCGAACAATTATTATGATTCCTCGGTATTAATTATCAAATCTCATCTTTCTCAATTTTTTGCGTGCTTTCTACAGATTATCCTTTATCGCGACTTTATCATGAATATACCGATGTTTCTTCCTTTCGATAGATAATCTACTCTGCTGAATTTTTTTTCTTTTCCTTATACCTTTTCTTTGTTCCCAATATTACTGATCATTGCTTATCTGCTTATTTTCTATTAGGATAATGTATATTATGTAATTATTACTTTAGTGTAATATTTGTTTTTAATTGTTTTTAACTTCATAATTTATATAATATTGTTTTTATTATCATAATTTAATATAACCAATTCTGTTATTTTTTCTTAATATTCACATAAGTATCTAATGAATATATTGATATTTCTCTCTTTCTGATAATTTTTTACTTTTATATAGGTAGAATACATACTCGTAAAATTTGATGATGATGCAAAAACTGCGAAGCTTAGTTTAAGAGCTATGGAAATATTAAGAATTTTAAATGAGAAAGAAAATGAAGATCCAGAGTAAGTCTAAGTTATATATACTAATATTATAATACTTAATTCAGATAAACATTCGAAAACCGCGACTATTTCTGATTTCGATGAAACTTTATAAAAAGTTTGATTTCAGGTTAAAATGAAAATTCTTAAAAGAATTTATGATGACTTCTAGGAAAAAGCTATTATTTTAAATAGTAAAATGAATAATAAATGTTTATATTAATGATGAAATCATCAATTTTAATGATCTTAAAGTATATTAAAAAGAAAAGTTACTTAGTTTTCTCCGTTAATCTGATAATTCTGTAATGAGTCTACTATGTACAAAAGATTTGATATCAACTGATGTCGCGTTAAATCTCATCAAATTAAATAAACAATATTATAATTCTAATAATATGTATCATTTATATAATAATTTGATATTAACAATGAGTACCAAGTAAAATTTCATGAATAAAGAATATAATCCAAGTGGTATTATTTTCAATTTTTATGCCATGAAATCTAAGTAGCGTCTTTATATTTCTATTGAAGGATCTTCCTATTCCACTTTAAATGGCTTTAATTTTTCATAAAAGAAATTATTGTATTGCAATTCATTCAAAGACATTTTCTTTTTCAAATAAAGTAGTAGTTATTTAATTCTCCTTCAAAATTTCGTAATAATATTACAAATTCGTAATTATATTACAAAATTTCATTATCTTGCTCAATTCAAGTTATCACAAAAAGTTAAAGAAGGAACACTTAGCGTTGCTAGATCTTGATATAATAACATATTAGTATAAATATAAATATAATATATAAATATAATATATAAAATTAAAAAAATAAGAAATATTCCCATAAGAGTAAAAGTATCCAGTGTATGTATATATGCGATTGAGTTATACAGTCGTAGAAGTTATGAAAGT
Source organism: Atta colombica (assembly GCF_001594045.1). Lineage (NCBI taxonomy): Eukaryota > Metazoa > Arthropoda > Insecta > Hymenoptera > Formicidae > Atta > Atta colombica. The sequence goes on along the minus strand of NW_017259533.1, from coordinate 109,216 downwards.
TATGCAAGCTATTAGTGCAAGTTTAAGTTTAAGATAAATTTGGACTTGTAAAACATAAAATTATTAATAAATTATTAAGTATAATATTTAGATTAAATTCATTATTAATTATTTTATAACGAGATCGTTATATTCTTGCTTAGCTTTTGTTATATAAATTAAAGATAGTATCACTTGAATTATATTTTTTATTTAACTTGGTACCAATTGCTGATACCTTTTATACGAATGATACATAGAATTTTGTAGAATTTAACTTGGCGTCAGTTGTTGATATCAAATCTTTCATACAAGTGATACATATATCTGTCATTGGAGTTAAGTAAATCAAAATGATACATATTGGAAAAAAATTGCTCTACCAAATTAAAAAATAAAACTATTTGATACTTATTATCTTTACTAAGTGATACATCAAAATTATGAAAACTATATTATGAAAACATTATTTAATTTTTACCAAGTGATATCTGTTATATCTGTTTGTTATATCTGTTTGTATTTTTGCGTTAAGTCTTCTTATTTCAACCTTTCAAAAAAAGTAATAGTAAAAAGTTACTTTTATTTTTTTTTAGAAATATTTTTATTGAAGATTTTATTTTGATGAAGTAATAATAGTTTTAATTCTCCTTCAAAAATTATTACATAAAAGTTATTATTTGATTTAATTTTGAGGGTTTTTTCTTAAAAACTGATTTATTTAAATAAGATAATATTAATGAATGAATACCTTAATTAACATATTTTCCTTTGTTTTGTATAACATTTCTGGCAAAAGATGGATTCCGATAAAAAAATTCTTTTTTGGAGTTGATCCAATTTTCAAATTTTCGCACACCTTCGAAATTATGAAATTGTGTATCCTCTAGAGCATGTTGCATCAATCGGAAGTGAAAAGAAGATGGAGCAATATCTGAAAAATTGCGGTGAGACTTCTCATTTCAGCTCTAATAATGTTTGCTTCATGATAATGCAATATGAAGTCGATTGTCATGAAGAAGAATCACTTTGCGTCGTTTATTCGCAGTTTCTGGTCTGCTTGCTTTAATTTATATAATTGTTGTCGATAACGATTAGTGGTGATACAATACTTTCTTTCGGATTAACAATTCATAATACACAACACCTTATTAACACCTTAATTAATAGAACAATATTAGCATAAGTTTCTATCAGAATTCTATGACCTTCGCCTTTCTTCTGATTAAAAAATGGTCTGTAGGAAGCTCCATTTTTTAAATCGTATAATCATGATGTTTACTGCGTCTATTGTTAATAAGTGCCTAAATACTATGGAGTAATAGTAAAGTATTAAAATATGTGTAATTCATATTTGTTAATACAAAATATATGATATCAATAGAAACTTATCTTTTTAAAAAAAGTAAACGAAGATGCTAAGTATATATGTGCTTCTCGAATAAAACGTAAATCATACGTATCTTTTTATTATTCATTATCTAAGCAATAGTAGTTTTAATTCTTTTTTAAAGATATTCTTATTGAAGATTCTCTTATTCCAACCCAAGTAATGTCGGCTTTCTAATTTTGTCAAAAATTATTATTTCTTGAAAAAAACTTTCAAATTGAAAATTAAAACCCAAATGATACAGTCTTATCTAAATACTAAAAGTAAAGATAAATACTAAAAGTAAAATCTAAGTGTAGATACTATCTTTGTTACTTAATAATGATATGTATCATTCATGATATGAAATATTTGATGTCAACAACTGACATCAAGTTAAATTCCATAAAATTTTATGTATTATTAGTTTAAAAGATTATCTTTTTAAAAAAGATAAAGAAAGACGTTAATAGTATATATGCTTCTCGAATAGAACCTAAGTGATACATTATGTATCTTTTTATTATTCTTACCCAAGTTTTAATTCTTCTTAAAAAAATGTTCTTTTATTGAAGGTCCTCTTATTTCAACTCAATTAATGATAGCTTTAATTTTCTGTCAAAAATTATTACTCCTTAAAAAAACTATTGTGCCAAAGTAAAAATTAAAATCCAAATGATACATTCTTAATCAAGTTAAGTTCTATCAAATTAAAAAGTAAAACCTAAGTGGTAATACCCTGTACTATTTTTATTATTTTACATATATATTTAACTTCAATAATATATGTCATGTATATAAAAGATTTGATATCAACAAGAGCTAAGTTAAATCCATATCAACTATAAATATGAAATATAATCCAAGTGGTATTATCTTTAACTTTTGTGCAATGACATCTAAGTATACAGGGTGAACAAACATCTCAGAACAAACATTTGTTCTTAAAATGACATTCTTAATAATTTTAAGACAATTTTTCCTTTGTCAAAATTTTATCCTTGCTTTGTTTTTTAATTATAAGGGAAAATAACATGTTTTCCCTGTCCTTTCCTTTCTTTTCTCTTCTATCTTATAGAGATATCTTTATACCATAGCCGAGCTGGAAAAAAATAGAATAATTTCATGACTGTAAATTTCAACGAGATTCTCATAAATCCACCAAATATTATTAAAATTTTATCTTTCACATTAATTGTATCACATTTATGTGAATTTTTGACTTTCACATTAATTGTATCACATTTCTCGCACATTTGATTGATTTACAAAAGAATCTGAACATATATTCGTTTCAATTCAACTTATTGCACCGTGTGCATCAGTTCAAACAATGCAGGAATAAAAAACAGACCTAATTGTTAGACTTAAATCTAGTTGCACAACTTTCGTAACTTACAACTATGGTATACAACCCAATCACATATATGTACACACACTGGATACTCTCATGGGAATATTTGTTATTTTTCTTATTTTAAATATTACATCGTATTTTTAGTATGTTATACTATGATCTAGTAGCGCCAAGTATTTACTTTAATTTTTTTGTAGTAACTTGAATAGGCAAAGTAACACAATTTTATGATAACGTTTTAAATATTGTTTTGAAGGAGAATTAAATAATTATTACTTTGGTTGGATGAAAAAAATGTCTTTGAATAAATTGCGAAATGAAAATTTCATATAAGAAGAATTAAAGCCATTTGGATCGGAATAGAAAGGTCCTTTAAGAGAATACAAAGATATATATTGGATTGTCCGGAAAGTTCGTGCCGACTAACTTATATAATTTAATAAATATATATTAAAATTTAAATTTTCTGCATTTCAATTTTCCTTCAACATTGGCACGAATACTTAAGTTTTATTGTATAAAAGTTAAAGATAGTACTACATGGATTTATTTTTTATTTAATTTGGTATGGGATTTAGTTTTGCGCCAATTGTTGATATTAAATCTTTTATATGAATGATACATTTTATTAAAATTAAATAAATAGCAAATATAGTATCACTTGGGTTTTACTTTTTAATTTGATAGAATTTAACTTGGTTAATACTGTATCATTTAATTTTTAATTTTGTACAATGGTCTTTTTCAAAGTTAAAATTACTTAGGTTGGAATACGAGAATCATGAATATCTTTGAAGAAGAATTAAAACTGCTACTATTTAGGTTGGAATAATAAAAAGATACTTAAGTATCACTTAGATCCTATTTGATAAGTATGTATATATGTATATATATATATACGTATATATACGTGGTCGTTTGATAAGTTTGGTAAATTTACATGAAATGGCGCTACAATCCATTTGATGACGTGACATCTCAAAAGATCCACTCTTCGAACCCCTTCAGGCCAAATTTCAGCCAGAAAGGGCGCATAGTTCACATTTGGTAGTCATTTGAAGCGAGATTGGCGCGCAAAAAAGTGCTCTTCCATCAAGACAACGCGCCGTGCCACAAGTCGACCGTTGCAATGACAAAACTACGAATTAGGCTATGAATTGATTCCTCATCCACTCTATTCTCCGGAATTGGCTCCGTGTGACTTCTTTCTGTTCCCAAATCTAAGAACTTGGTTCGGTGGGAAGAAATTCTCGTTAAAGGAGGAAGTCATTGTCGCCGTCAATGAGTATTTTGCAGACTTTGAGACAGCCTACTTCAAATGACTACTAAACGTGAACTATGCGTCCTTTCTGGCTGAAATTTGGCCTGAAGGGGTTCGAAGAGTGGATCTTTCAAGATGTCGCGTCATGGATTATAGCGCTATTTCATGGAAATTTACCAAACTTATCAAACGACCTACATATATATATATATATATTATAGTCGAATAACAATTAGCATGACATGATTCCTTATAAAAAAATAAAAAAAAAATGTAATAAAATTTTTCGATTTTCTGCTTAGTTTTCGAAAAGATTCAGTTGGAAAATTCATTGCGTACGTATGGTTTTACGACTAACAATAAGTTATTATTCATCGAGCGATTAGTCACATAATTAATCACGTGTTCACGAATAATTAAAAAATCAAAATATTTTGCCGAGAATTCTGGCATCGACAATTAGGCAGGCACAGTTAGTATTCGATAACGAAGGCAACAGTTCCAGCAATACTGTAATCGATGCAATAAAATTTTGTTCACCAAAATTTTTTGTGTTTTTGTTTAAACCTATAATAATTTTATATTTCGTGTAAACATATTATTTATAAACATTATATGCGTTATACATCGCTCGACGAACTGTAGTTTAGTCATAATGGCATACGTATGTAACGAATTTTTACACTCGATTTTCTCGAAAACTAAGCAGAAAATCGAAAAATTCTATATATATTTTTTAATTTTTTCATGAAAAATCATGTCGTGTCTGCTTTTACATTTATTATTTGATCGGATCCTAATGCCCGATTCTTTTTTTACCTTTTTAAAATGGTAATTATTCATGAAATTTTGTTGGATTTAACTTGACGCCTGTTGTTATAATAGAATATCAAACCTTTTATACGAATGATACATATTATTAGTTAAATAACAAAGATAGTATCACTTAGGTTTTACTTTTAATATTTATCTTAGTCACTATGGATCAAAATGATTCGAACATCATCTTTCATGCTAGGTTTCAGAATCTTCCTGACATCGAAAGGATGTACTTGTCATCGACTGAGGTTTGAAACTTCAACTTTTATGCATTAATAGAGTGTAGATTACTAGAATGCTTAGCTTTTTAATTGCACCGTTAGTATGCGTATGGCAACACAAAAAGCGTTTTTTCTCAAAGTCAAAGTATCAGCAAGTGTGACCAATATGTCGTTTTCATTTAAAAAATTTATATTTTTGAATTAAATTACAAAAGTAAGTAAGATATAGATTGAGTTCTTCAAATAAAGATTTAAAAAAACGATGAAGAAAAAATGTCCGTCGTGCCTATGTCGGACCCATGTGTGATAAATACACTCTCTAAATCTGAATCAGCGGATAATCTACTGAAGTGACATATTTGGTACTATGGATTTATCAGCATATCATATTAGCATATTTGACACTGGATAATCAGTTCAACTATAAAAGAAAAGAAGTTTGAGCATTATGTAGTTAAAATACCAATATATTTGCACGTTCTAGCACATTATAATTCCTATCTTACTTATCATATGTACATTGAATAATATTATATATACATTGAATCTTATACATTGAAGCAAGGTTAGAGATATCACATTTCATTCATTAATTAACAGTGGCGTTTGGCACTGAATCAGTGATTATCCATTGATTTATATTTAGAAAACAGTTTATTTGTGTAATGAGATTGCTGTGATGAAGAGTAACGTTTTCTATTGTATGTATTTTTTTTCTTTTACGTTTTCCACTTATATTTGCCGTATTATTATTATTTTTTTTATTATATAAATAATTAAG
>NW_017259533.1:101938-103329 GCF_001594045.1 Atta colombica | reverse complement strand
AATTTTTAATTATTTATAGAATATTACATTAAATATACTCTTCGTTTCAATTTTTTGTTTAAAAAATTTTTTCGTTATATTTGATCCTTAAGCCCTGTATATTCTTGATATTGTTGTTTACATTAAGTCCTTTGTTCTTATAATAATTTAATATTTTTATTTCTTTGTTTCCCATTCTGTATTCTTTACCAGCGGTTTTCATTTCCTTAATAATTTCATCCATGATGATATTAAAAAGTATTGAACTAAGACTGTCTTCTTGTCTTATTCCGATTGAGACTGATATCGTCTTTGTAAGGTTATTTCTCGCCTTTATGCAGGTACTGTTATCGGTATTCAATTCTTTAATGATTGTTACGATGTATGGGTTCAGTTTTCGGTTTCTCAGTAGCCTTAATACATTAGTAAGTTTCATTATCAAAGGCTTATGTAAAGTCGATGAAGCACATGAAGGAAGGTTTGTTAAATTCTATAGCTTTTTCAGCTATCTGGCGAAATATGAATATTGCATTCGTCATGGATCTCTTTCGGCGAAACCTCTGTTACTCCTTGCTAATGCTTATTGATGCGACTTCCTCCGATATAATTTTCGTGAAGAGTTTCGCGACCAAACTCAAAAAACTTATGCCTCTATAATTCTTAAGATCAGCCTTGATCCCTTTTTTAAAAACGAGTACATTATGCATTTTTTCCTCTTTTGATTCTTTTTTTTTTCCATGAGAATTCTAATAAAGAGTTGAAATGCTGAACAAGTCTGTCATTGATGTCCCTTTTATATTTTCCAATTTTTGGTGAACCTATTTGTACAAAAGATTTGATATCAACAACTGGCGCCAAGTTAAATCCTAGCATCTTCTTATTCCATCTCTCTTCTCCCCTCAAAATAATAATAACTTTAATTTTTCTTCAAACATATTTTTATTGAAAATCTTTCTATTTCAAATAATAATAGAGCTTCAATTAGCCTTTCAAAATTATTATATAAAAATTATTGGGAATTTGTTTCATCGGAGTACAGTCCAAAGTGTCCAAAAGTTAGGTTTTATTGATGAATTTTTTAGTGAAGTTATTAATAACTTTTTAACGAATAACGATCCAATAACCCAACATCACACCATTTTCATGTTTATTCTTTCCACTATAAATGAGCAGTCCTCAAGTCTATGGTTTCATAAAAAAAAAATCTTGAATAAAAATATCTTCAAAGAAGAATTAAAACTATTGCTTAGGTTAGAAAATTTAATAAAAAGATATTTAACATATCATTTACGCTCTATTCGAGAAGCACGTATATTCTTGGCGCCTTTGTTTGCTTTTTTTTAAAAAGGTAAGTTTGTATTGATACCCATTTTAACAAATACCACATTTTATATACACACATTTATATATAT
>NW_017259533.1:80872-101838 GCF_001594045.1 Atta colombica | reverse complement strand
ATATATATATATATATATCATTAGAATTAATTAAAGACTTTTGTGATATTACTTGGATTGAAATAGGAAGATAGTAATTTGGAAAATATGTCGATGAGAGGAGCCCGTGCTTCGGTGACCTTGACCTTGACAAAGTCATTACCTTGAGTGACCTCCAATAGATTTTAATCGTCATTCGTTATTCATTAAAAAGTTATTAACAAAAAAATTCATCAATAACTTTAAATATGATTGTTCCGATGAAACAAATTCCCAATAATTTTTATGTAATAATTTTTTAAGGCTAATTGAAGCTCTATTATTATTTGAAATAGAAGATTTTAATAAAAATATGTTTGAAGAAAAATTAAAGTTTCTAAAAAACATTGCATTGTTGTGGAAGATAGATAGGAAGAAATACTACCTACTTTTTGCGTAATTATAGATTATATAATTTGTATTTAATAGTTTTATTAATGTTATTGAATGTGAGTTCAATTTCTTTACACTGAGGATGATCTAATAATAAGATCGAATATGTTCTAAGAATCTGAAATACATAAAAATCAGACTTGCAGCTCTTTCTTGTTATTTATTGTTTATTATTATTGAGCCATTATATATTAAGATTATTTTTATTAAAGTTATTATTATTTTTGGGGGAAGGATAGAATAAGAAGACAGTAGAATTTAACTTGACGCCAATTGTTGATATTAAATCTTTTGTACAAATGATATTACTACAGCACAATATTAAAATTATTACTTTTTTTTTGTTCAAAAAAGAATAAATAATACGTATCACTGGAGTAAGTAAATTTTGCGTAAATAACTTTTATGTAATAATTTTTGAAGGACAATTAAGGCTACTTGAATCAAAATAAAAAGATCTTCAATGAAAATATTTTTAATAAAAATGAAAGTTACTATTACTTTTTTTTGGAAGGTTGAATTAAGAAGACTTTCAATGCAAAAGTACAAAAAGATATAACGAGTGTCACTTGATAAAAATTAAACAACATATCTCTTAGTATATGGGAGTACAAATAAGTTTCCGCCGTTTGCAAAAGACGGTGCCACTAATAAACTATAGTTAAAATTGTTTGTAAAATGACATATCGTAAGATTGGACATCCGGCAACACCATAACCTTGAAATATTAGCGATTTTGTATCATATATTTTGTATCATATATTAGCATCATATATTTTGTATCATATATTAGCATCATATATTTTTTTTTGTACGAAAATGTCGAGTTTTGAGTCGAAGCGTCATTTTGCGGAAACTTTTGATTTGATACTTATTGAATTTGAAGAAATCTGTACCTGAGGCTCATAGATTGCTTGTAGAAGCATATGGTGATGCTGCCTTAAGTGAGAGAAGTTGTCGTGAGTGGTTTCAAAAGTTTAAGAACAGTGAATTTGATGTCGAAGACAAAAAACGTAGTGGAAGGCCGAAAGTGTACGAAGACGCGGAATTGGAAGCATTATTGGATGAAGATTCGTGCCAAATGCAAAAAGAACTTGCACTTACATTAGGAGTGACTCAAAAAATTTCATATCGTTTGAAATCATTGGGAATGATTCAAAAGCAAGGGAATCCATATGAACTGAAGCCGTTGAACGCCGATTTTTCACATGTGAAATGCTGTTTGCCATAAACGAAAGAATTTTTTGCATTGTATAGTCACTGGTGATGAAAAATCCACTACGATAACTCAAAGAAGAGGATATCATGGGGACCTGGCCAACCTGCTTCAACATCGACAGTCAAGCCGAATATTCATGGAAAAAAACTCATGTTATGTATTTGGTGGGATCAGCTTGGTGTCGTGTATTATGAGTTGCTCAAACCGAACGAGACCATTGGGGCTCTCTATCGAACATAATTGATGAGATTGCGCCAAGCACAAGCAAGGAAAAACGCGTCCATTACTACTCCAGGCATGACAAAATTATTCTCCTGCATGATAATGCTCGATCATATGTTGCGGCGCCGGTCAAAACCTACTTAGAAACACTCAAATGGGAAGGTCCCGCCGTATTCTCCAGACATTGCTCCTTCCATCACTTGTTCTGATCGATGACGCATGGCCTGTCTGAGCAGCACTTCACATCAAATGAAGATACCAAAAATTGTATCGATGATTGGATATTCAAAAGATGAAGCATTCTTCCGACGTGGTATTCACATGCTACCAGAAAGGATGGGAAAAAGTAGTGGCTAGTGATGGCCATTACTTTGAATAAAACATTATGTACCGTTCTTTCACAATAAATGCTTAATTTTTTATTAAAAACGGCGGAAACTTATTTGTACTCTAGTATTAATTGATTTTAATTATTTATATCACTTAGTAAAAATAGTGTGCATCATTTTTTTTCCACTTTTAAAAGATATTTTATCACTTTTAGAGATGGTATGTATCAGTTGATTTTATTTTTTAATTTGGTTTTTTTTCAATACGTATCATTTAGGTTTTATCATATTTATGTTTTATCATATAAATAATTTCTTTCAAAGTACACATAGAGCTTTTTTTACTTTTTTTTAAAAAGGTAAGTTATACAAATTAAAGTTACTACTAGATTTTTGAGATAATTTTACTAGAGTAAACTAATTATTACTAGATTTAAATAAACTTTGTGATATAGCAATTTTTATGTAATAATTTTTGAAAAATTAATCCTCCGCGATCTAGGTGAGGTATGGCATACCCCAGCAAAATGAATTTCTATAACTTCTTAAAAAGTACCGCGCACATATTGTCGGCAATTGGAGAATGCATTGTTACCAATCAAATAAACAATAAATTATAGTATATTTGTAATGAAGTATGGAATGATTTGAGATATACCCAAATATAATCCATTGATTTTCCACCTGATCCCCGACGGAGATTTAAAGCTATTATTTAACTGAGAATAGAAAGACTCAAAATATTTATAAAGACTGAAAATATTTTTGAAAAAAGTTAAAGTTACTATTATTTTTTTTGGAGAGGTTGAAACATCTTTTTTAACTTGATGTGTTATTGATATGTGAATGATAAGTATTTATTAGAATTAATATTATTTATTTGTTATGGGATTTAACTTGATGCCAATTGTTGATATCAAATATTTGTACGAATGATACATACAATTTTGTGGAATTTAACTCGATGCCAGTTATTGATATCAAATCTTTTATACGATATTTATACGAATAATATACGAATAATATATAATATATCATTAGATTTAAATAAATAACAAAGATAATACCACTTGTTTTTATTTTTAGTATTTATCTTGAGTAGTTGTATTATTTGGATTTGGTAAAACTTTTTCTTTATACAGTCAGCTTCAAGTGATCTATAATTGATCTTGTTTTTAATCCTCAAGGAGGTTAAAATCACTGATTTTTCCGTCGCTCATCAAAAAATTATAAACAAAACAATTTTTATGAATAATATATAATTTTCGAACACAAATACATATTACAGCAATATTTTTCCTTGATAGAAGGAGCTGAAGACAGATCTCGCTTTACATGGAAAATCGTGGATCCCTTGGGGGGGGGGGGGGTGCAACTCGTTTTGTGTGGAAAGTCGTACGCTCCTTGGTAGAGAGGAAAATAGGATGAAACTCAATGTACCTTGTATTCGAAAATTACATACTATTCGTAAAAATCGTTTTGTTCATAACTTTTGAATGAGTCACAAGCGATGGAAAAGATAGTGATCTTAATCTCCTTGAGAGTCAAGGTCAAGATTAATGTCAATTGGAAGTCTGAGGCTGACTATTAAACGGGAAAGTTTTATCTTAGATTTTAATTTTTAATCTGGTACAATAATTTTTTCGGGAAATAATTTTTGATAGAGAAGTAAAGCTGCCATTATTTAGATTATATAATAAAAAGATTCGTAATATATTAGATTCTATTCGAAAAGCACGTATATTAGCACTCTTTTTTATCTTTTTTTTTTAAAAGATAGGTTTTTGTACTAATATACGCATTTTATAACAAATGTGTGTAACAAATGCCAATATGTGATTTTGTTTGCATCTTAATCTCCTTTAAATATTAAATTATAAACAAATGGAGATTGAGGCCGAATAGATTATTATTATCTTCTAGCTTAACGAGTGTATAATTTATACAAGTGTATACAAGTATAATTTTATTTCCGTTCTTCTTTTGTTAAATATTAATTATAAACATATCGATACATATCGATAATCATGGTGGAAAAGTTACATGGTGTGCTCAATTTGCAAGCGTCTTTCTCTAATTCTTTGCCCTCTCTCTTGTTTACTCATTGTTCAGATCATAGTTTAGTCAATCTTAGTTGTTGTCTTCATTGTATGCACGTCATTTAAATTCGGATTCTTTTTATCATGTACTACTCAGACTATCAACATTTGTTCGCGTCGCATGCTCTAATATACCCCTACCATAGCTTTTGCTCATTCGCAACGCACTTGTTGGAGCGATAATAGGAGTTATAATTTAATTATAGGAGCATTTTGGAGCGAGTAAATCTACAATATTTGTATAACTATAGTAAAATTCATTTTGGATTCAACAAAAAATTAAGAAGAGAAGATGCCGATAAATAAAACAATTTTTGAAAAAAAAATGTAAAATAAACTTTGGATGTAGTATTATAGTTTACAAATAAAGGATAATAATAATAATAATTATGATTATTATTATTAATAATATAATAATAATTATTATTAATATATAATAATAATAATAATAATAAAAGGAAAGATATTAAGGATAAAAAAATTGTTCAGACTAACTTGTGTAATTGCATAAACAGAATTATCCAATCGCATATCTATTATGAAGATGTTCATAAAATGCAATTAAAATTTTCTTTATGTATTCATTTATACAGCTATGCAGATTTGTCTGGATAAACTTTGAAATAAGAATTTTGCATGTATAATATAAAAGAAACTTTAATAAATGACAAATGAGTTTATAACTATAATTGAACAGTGTAACTTAAGAGGACTCAAAATAAATGTATCAATCACACGTACATTGTACTTTAAAAATTACAAGACTTGTGAATAAAACTATATATTAATTACTTAAATGATACACAACAAATTTTAATATTTGCATAGTTAGAGAGAAAAGGCATACATAGCGGGACAAAGATGCATTGAAATCAATCGTAACAATCTCATTTATTTCTTCGCAGTTGGCAGGCTTCGGATACCCCGATTCGCAAAAATGGTGGTTTTGCCGAAACTGAGCGTACCTTCCACTATGTGATTAATAAATCGCTTCCTCATTATCATTTCCTAGCTTAGTTAGCAATTTCCAGCATATAATTTTGTAACCATCTGATCTTCTTTTAGTAAATATTAAGTTATAAATAATAGTAATAGTAAATAGTAATAATGTAATCTTCTTACGGAGAGACTCTCCAAATTCAACAACAAAATATCCCAAAAAACCAGGGCAAATGAGAGTCAGTGTGGTACGCAATCTTAAATCCTTATTCCAAAATAGTTTCAGTTCCCTTGGAACTATCCTCAGCAATACAATTTCAAAATATCACTCCCTTTATGTCTAAGGAAAAAAATCAGATTAACAGATTTGATATTATAAAATCTAATCAAAAACATTAACACAATTATAATATAAATATTTCAAACCATTCTAACAAGTTACAAATTAAAATTAAAAAAATTGGTGACTCATCCCAAGACATAGAAGAAATTCGTTTCGACGTTGGATCAAAAAATAATTTAAAATTTATTATCACTAGAGTATCATGTTAAAACGCATGTTAATCGCAGCTCGAATGAAACAAGACTAATATAATACACTTTATATAATACGTAAGACGTGTCAAATCAACAAGGAAAATAAAAAGAAGAAAAAACAAAGTCATAAACAATAATTTGTATAAACTATAACTATTTAAAATATAACTATTTAATATCTTTTAATAATTGTATGTAAGTTTGATGTATACCCTCTATATCTGAGTGTAAATTGAGACTTTTGTTGCATGAATATATGAAGACACTCAAATATTAAATGTTTATTAAGAAAATCTCTTCATCTAATATCTCGATATTCTCCCAATCGAAGTCATGTTCAAGTTGAATCCGATGTTTTGTGACGATTAGTTATTATTCCGATTAATATAATTACGATGCTTAGCCAATCTAGTTTTAAGTTTTCTTCCTGTCTGTCCAACATAAGAGGCATCGCAGGATTTATATGAGATTTTATACACAACATTTTTGCCTTTTTCTCTTGGAAGGATATCTTTATGTCCCTTGATCAAACTATTTAATTTGTTTAAGCTAGTAAAAGCTAATTTAGTGAGTTTTAAGTTTTATTAATTCTTTTGAATTCGTCTGAAATTTTTAGAATATACAGTAATACAAATCAAGAAATACAATCCTTTTTGATTTCATCATCATTTGATTCTTTCGGTTGTATCGTACTTTTATGAATAAGAATTTTTAAACGTGTGTTAATAGTATTCAAAATTTGATTAATTGGATAATCATTTTTTTAGTAATGTATTGATAATGTATTGATAATGTATTCGAAATTTTTTTGGTAATATTTGGAGTCCGAGTAAAGACGCTTTGTCATACCTATTATTAAGCCTTTTTTTATGAGAGTGACGAAAAAATTAAGGTATTTTCTTGTAACTTATGGTACTAGTTAAATTCAATTAGATTGTTATTAATAATAATAATATCCAAAAAATTTATTTTGTTACCAAATTCTATGGTAAATTTTAATTTGTCATGTAACGAATTAAAGGTCTCAACAAAATTTTTTGGAACTATCATAACAATATCGTCTATATAATGAAAATAAAACAAGGATTGAAAAACTCAAAGTTTCTAATGCCTTTGCTTCCAAATCCCTCATTATTAAATCGGCTACTATTGAAGAGAGGAGCGATTCCATAAGAGTACTAAAATTTTGTTTATAAAACTGCCCATCAAAGCTAAAATAAGTTAAATTAAGTACTAACCGGTTCCCTAACATATTCATCTTTCGAGATGTTGACCTTATCCTTCAAAAAATTCCACCTCTTATCAATATTCTCAATAATCAATTCAATAGAGATATTGATAAACAAGGATACAACATCCAATTATAAGAAATTATAAGACATGTTCAATTTCAAAACGTGCTTCTTTAAGTCTTTTTACTAATTAAAAATTGTTATCAATATTGTTATTAAAACCGATTTAAGTACATTCTTTGAGATGACATCATGTATAAAAGTTGCGAAGGCATAAAGAGGACTATCTATAGACGATTCTATTATTATTCTGAATCTATTATTCTATTATTAATCTGAATGGGCAATTCAATTTATGTATTTTCGGTAAAGCATAGCTTTCGGGAGAATAATTTAAAATAACTTAAACAAATGGAGATCGAAGTCAAATAAATCATTATGTGAATATATGCGGATATATATATGCGAATGTTCGGGCACGATCAGAGGCGCGTGCGAAGAACCATTGCGTGCGAGTGAATTGGATGCTCATTGAAATAAGATAGCAACGTTGAAGAGATTCGAAGGCTGTTGACTGCATCCAGTCTATCCGAATATATCTACCTCGTTTGCGCGGCTTACTCAATATTAACAGAGAGCGGAAATTTCTACCGTATTTTTTTTCTGTATTGATTCGAGATCGCATGAAAACGCTTTTCATTAAAAATTTTTGGAGGAAAAATTGACCTCAATTGATATTGACAAAAATATTTATAAAATAGGAAGTTTTAGTAATAACTCTTAAATTTAAAAAAAAATTAAAATTTTCAAGACAAATGAGAGTTGGTGCGCAGATTCAATCATAAAATAAAAATTATGTGTATTATATTCTGTTATAGTGTGCAAGGAAATTTTCATATCTAATTTCGGGTATTTCGCGAGGATGGCTCCAAATTTGGTTCGAATTTTAACACAATTTGAATATATTTTTGTGTCTAATTTTTTTTTAATATATCTATGTAAGAATTTGTCATAATTTTTGTTTTGAATGATTGAATCTGTGCACCAATTACTGCACCTTACTTTCATTTACCTTGAAATTAAAAAAAAATGTATTTATGATGTTTTTACAAAGTCAAATCGACTTTATTATAAGTGTTATTGTACCTATTTGTATAAAATAACTTCATATTCTGCAAATCGATACGAGCAAAGTAACAAACATAAACAATGTTTGTATAGATCGAAATTATTGATAGATTCTGATAGATTTCCACGACTATTGGTTAAAAAGGCGATAATTACATTACAAATATTTTTGTCGATTTCAAGTAGGACCATTTTTTTCTCTAAATATTTTAGAATTTTAGAGAAAAACGTTCTCAAACGATCTCGAATTAATACAGAAAAATGCAGAATAAATGTGTTCTCTGTGCTCTGTTTACATTGTGTAGGCCATGCATCTGGAGCGCTAGGACATGATACGGAACAGTATCCTGTCCTTTACCGGCGAGTTGCGGATCGAGATTATTAGCTCAATAACAGCTGTCTCTGATTGAGTTATAAGTACACTTGAATTGATAGCTTATCCTTCGATTATATATTATTATACGTGCTTTCATTTTTTCTCTGCGTGTCCTACAAGCGAAAATATTGCAACGCAATATCTACCTTTAAGAATAAGATACGTCATTGTTATTGTTATCATTATTGTCGTCATCAATCAGTTCTCAGAATGTATGGTTGCACTGTCTTGCACTAAAAGGCGCTAATTGGATGCCTGCACGTTCGAGTTATGACATTTAGAAGCTCGCGGCTGTGTGCACGTAGGGCGCTTGCCAAGCAGTCTCCATTTTCCGCGCCGAGCCATCGATGGCAGATATTCGGCGCTTTAGAAATTAATTGTTTTGATTGCAAAAATTGGGAAATGATCGAGAACTTTTCGAGAATTATGCTAGGAAATAAATGATAATGACAAAGTAATTTGTTTATGAGAGACTTAATACACATAACGAAAAGAAATCGAACGAAAACGAAATACCTTATAAATCTGTCTAACTATAATAGAAGATGATAATGACAAAGCGACGATTTATTCAACTTTGATCTCCATTTATTTATAGTAATACATAACAAAAGGAGATTGAACAGAAACAAAATTATATAAGATATTGTTAACTAAGCTAGAAAATAATAATGAAAAAGCGATTTATTGATCATCGATCCTTATTTGTTTATAAATTATTATAAAACAAAAGGAGATCGAACGAATCGAAATTAAATGTTTGTTTTTAGTATTATGTAAACTTCAAATGTCGTAATCAAATGAATAAACGTACATAAATGTTTTTTAGCTTGTTTTGAATGCTTTTTTAACAAATAAAATCAGCCACAAAATACGAATAATTGAGGGAAATATTGATATTTAAAGGCGAATGCGCAATTTGAGCATTCCTCCGTTTTTGCCATGATAACTTAAGAATGACAGCAGATATCGACTTCAAATTTTTTTAAATAATTGTTAAAGATAACAAAATTGTAAATTTCTACTTTTGCATACAAAAATTTATTTTTTGGGCTCGTTTCAATAATAAATAATTTGAATTTTTTGATTATTAACCATCATTTTTAAATTTTCAAATTTTAGGTTTAGTATTTTATAGACGAGAATTTCACCAAGAAAATGACACTAAGAAAATCGAAAAATTAATGTATTAAATTAAAGATTAAAATCTAAATGCTGCAATCTTAACTAGCCGAGTTAAATTCTGTCAAATTAAAAAATGAAATTCAAGTATACTACTTTTGTTATTTACTTAACTCTAACGCATCATTTGTTTAAAAGATTTTATATGAATCGGCGCCAAGTTAAATCTCATATCAAATTAAATAAAGAATATAATTTAAGTGGTATTATTTTTTATTTTTATGCAATGAAACCTTAATTATATATATTTGTATATATATTTGTATTCCTATTGAAGAATCTTTCTATTCCGATCCAAATTTAATTTTTTTTATATGAAATTTTTATATTGAAATTTATTCAAAGACATTTACTCATTCAAAGTAGTTATTTAATTCTCTTTCTAAACATTCAAAATATTATCATAAAATTATCTTATTTTGCCCATTTAAATGTTATCCCAAAAGTTAAAGAAGTCGATACTTGGCGTTGCCATATCGAATAAGAAAAACTATAAAAACAATTAAAAAATTATAATGATAGTTAATAAAAATAAATAATAATAAATAATTACAATTTTAATGTATAATAATAATGAATTTAATTTGAATGTTACCTTGAATAAAAATAAAGTTTACTGTTTATTTCTTTTTTTTTGCAGTTCTAATGAATGTCTTATAAATCGAAATTCATTTATCTTATACTTAAACCTAATAAAGTACAATTTTTGTAACATATGTGATTGTATATCCCATTGAATATACGCTGGATATTTTTACTGTCATGGAAATATTTGTTATTTTTCTTATTTTATATTCTTATTTTAAATATTATATTCATGTTTTTAATACTATGTCATACTATTATCTAGCAGCGTCAAATGTTTACTTCTTTAACTTTTTGTGATAACACTTGAATAAGGTAATGCAATTTTATGGTAACGTTTTGAATAATGTTTTGAGAATTAAATAACTACTACTTTGATTGTAAGAGAAAATACAAAGTGTTCCCAAAAGGTGATACCAAATTTTAGGGGTATGTACCAGTATAAGTTTAAATCTGTTGTTTTTTAGTCTGAAAAACACATTTTTTTTTCCTAGAAAGCAAAAACAAATTTATTCAAAATACTTGTCCTCGCTAACTATACATTTTTCCCATCTTTCGGGCAATTTGTGTATACCACGTCAAAAAAATTTCTCATCTTTCGAAGCAAATCACTCATCAAACCATTTTCGGACGTCTTTGTAAGAATCGAAGTGCCGCTCAGCGCGTGGCTCATCGACGAAAACAGGTGTTAGTCAGAAGGTGCCAGATCTGGTGAGTAAGCGGGATGGACAGCACTTTCCGGTTAAGTGTCTCCAAGTAGTTTTGGACTATTGTTGACGTGTGCGATGGTGCATTGTCATGGAGGAAAATCAGCTTGTCATGTCTTTTCCGATAATGATTCATGCCTTTTTTCACACAGAGCACGGTGCAATTTGATCAGTTGTTGGTGATAGCGATGAGCATTAACAGTTTCACAAATCACAGATTTTAACAGCTCGTAGTAGATGACTTCTGATTCCACCAAATACACAGCATCGTCTTCCGTCCGAAGCAATTTGATCTTGAGGAAGATGTTGGGCGGAATCAACCCAAAATTTCTTGCGTTTAGGATTATGAAAATAGATCCACTTTTCATCGCCTATCACAATCCGATGCAGAAACGACTTTTTTTTTGTCTGGCAAACAGAATTTGGCATGTGTTTTGGCGTCGCTCCATCTGCCTATCGTTCAGTTCATGCGGCACCCATTTTCCGATCTTTTGAACCTTCCCCATGGCATGTAGCCGCATGGAAATGGCTGCTTGAGAAACACCCAATTGCTCGGCAAGCATTTTTTGCGATTGGGTATCGTCCTCGTCCAAAAGAGCCTGCAATTGACAGTCCTCAACCTTCCTGGGCCGATTTTCATTCTTCTTGTCATTCAGGTCAAAATTGTCGTCTTTGAACCGGCGAAACTAATCTCTGCATGTTGTTTCCGATAAAGCATTGTCGCCATAGGCTTTCACAAGCATTCGATGCGATTCGGCAGCCGATTTCTTCAAATTGAAACAGAAAAGCAAAGCTTTCCGCATATGCTTTTTTTTTTAGCAAAAAACTAGATATGATTACGAAAGAAAAAATATATGTGGTTGTATGAAATTGCTAATGATGTGCACTGGTTAATGTTGACAGATGTCAAACACATAAAAAAAAGTGTGTTATGTGCCCAGGGTAGCTTTTTACGCTCACTAATGCCACCTATGAGTAAATAGCGGATTTAAGCTTATACACCTGTACTCATTAAAACAAATCAAAAAGTCTTAATGAACAATATTCTGAAAATCTTTTATTTCTGAGTTATGAAGTATTTTCTTCTGTGAAAAATAGAAAATATCTTACTAAAATTTATAATAAATATTCAATGTGCCCTCCGTCCATTTCAACACACAATTCAGCACGTCTCCTCATTGAAGATCAAACACGTTCAAAGATTCTGAGTTTATTTCATATTTGTTGACAACAGTTTTCAATTCTCTGAGTTAATTCATCTATTGTATTAACTGATGTGGCATATACCATGCTCTTCAAGTGTTCCCATAGATAATAATCCAATTTAATTCAGGTGAGCGAGGTGGCCAACTGGCACCGCCATGTCTTAGCTTTCTTGAAAACGAACGTCTGACATTAACAAGGAAATGGACAGGGGCATCATCGTGTATGAATCACATTCGTTATCTGTTGTAAAGGAATATGTTATAAAGGAATATGTTCCAAAAGTTCGAATAAATTATTTTCGAGAAAATTAAGATACACTTGTCTTGTTAGTCTATTAGCAAAATGTAAATCTAATGTCCGATTAGATTGTCTCCAAAAATACCTGCCCAAAAAAATTCACAGAAAACGATGCTGATGTCGTGATGCTATGATAGCATGAGGATTTTCATCTCCTCAATCATGTATGTTATAAATATTGATCCTATCCCTAATGAAGGATGCCTCATCAGTAAACAAAATATTGCATAAAAAGTGTGAATCTTGATTGCATCGATGAAGAAGCCATTGACAAAAAGTGATCTGTTATCAACTGCAAATCAACTAAAGAGTCTGAACATGCTGGACTTGATAGGGATGCAAAAGTTGAATATGCAAAATGTTCCACATAGTGTGATGGCTTGATCTTTCTTGCAGGGCGATTCTTCGACAAGATGTTCCAGGATTTTCTTCAATTGTGCGTAAAATATTTTCCTCGAATATAGGAGTTCTAACAAATCACGGTCTATCGCAGTCAACTAAATTTGGTTTGAACTGTCTCACGTAAGCGTTGATGAATTTTGCTAAACATTCTTCTACTTGGCTGTCGGCGATTCGGATAAGCTGCATGATACAAGCGTGCTGCTTTTGAAGCATTGCCCTTTGCTCTGTCATACATAAAATGAATATCGAGTACTACCCCTAAAATTTGGTATTATTTTTTGGAAACACCCTGTATATTTGAATGAATTATGATATAAAAATTTCATATAAAAAAAACTAAAGCTATTTGGATTTAAATAGGAAGACAAATATAAATATATACTTAAATTTGATTATATAATAATTAAAGGTGGGAGTATCCTTTGGATTAGATTCTTTATTTAATTTAGTATAGGATTTAACTTGTTATGCAATTAAATGTTGTTAATAGTAGTAGCTTTTCTTCATAATTTTCGACATAATACAAGTTCTCCGTCACCTATTCCATTATGATACCATATATAATTTTGGAAAAAAGAAAAGTAAATATACATAGATATTTTTATAATTTATAATGTATCTATATTTATTATATGTTATATATCTCCATATAATATGTTGTAAACTATGAAACGATTACAAGTTAATCATAGTAATCTTCATGAATACATTAATATTAGAAATTTTTGTTTTAGACTGCATATATGAGAATGCAAACAAAAAGAAATTAAATGCTTATAACAATCGAAGCTGGATCTTTAATGCTTCAATAATTCAATGTAAAATATACATATTTATATATACTATATATGTACATGCATATTATATTATATTCGTAGTCATTCGAATGCGCAATTTTTCAACATTTACGATTTTTTAGCACATCTTTCTAATATGCCTGATTGAGCATCAAATTATTATTAAAAATTGCTTGTTAATTTAATTCGTGATATTATTACAGTTTAATTATATTCATAAATTCGAAAAACCAATTTAGCGCACAGTTCGAATGACTATGTATATGATGTGCATGTACATATATACAATAGTATACGTATAGGATGTAACTGAAATAATGTTCATTAATCATATATGTTATTCCTAATAAAAAAAATTGTCTTATACGTTATGATTTTTGTCTTATTCTATAAAAAATATTGCGAAAATTCCAAGATGATAGAGGACTTTTTGACTTAATTTTTTATTAGGAATACTGTATGATTATGTATGTTATACTATGATTAGTATGGGTTTCAATTACACTCTGTATAATTTACATTGAATTGTTTAAGATCCATTAAAGATCCAGCTTTGACCGTTATAGTCATTTAATTTCTAGTATTGAATACATTATATGTAACCAATTTTCATTAATTAATATTTAAAATTTGTATGTACTTCATGATTTTATGTAATTAAATAACATGTTTCGTAATTCATAATATGTAGATACATGTATCTAAATCGATATCTAATTCCTCAGAAATTTTTCTCAATTAGAAATTATACATTAATATGACAAACGAGAAATGAGGTTTGCTTCTCGATGCGACAGATTTTTCAAACTTTACACATAGTTATTATTTTAAATATTTAATATCTAATTTAATAGCTATACTTTTTTGTGCTTGATTTATTTGTTAAAAAAAAAACGCGTTGATTAGTATATCTTTTATCAATAAATCAATAAATAATTACCGATATATATTTTATGTGTTGTATACCATGTGACGTTGCATTTTCGCTGCGGCGTCACAGCGACTCTCCACCGTCATAAAGCCTAGATTCGCGCCCGATCCGAGTTGAAAATTTCAAGCGAATGAAACCTCCAGAAGGCGTATAAAAATTGCGATTTATTTGCTAATCCGCAGCTTTTTTGTATAAAATTTTGGGAATCTGGATTGAATAGGCAGCGAAATATCGTGCAGGAGGAGACAACCGAGGAGCGAAAGCAATTTGAGATATTCAGAGCTATCTTGGAGTGTGATAAGGGATATGTTCCGAGTTACGTATGAAGCGCAAGATTACGTAAAAAGTTGTTCCGAATTAGCACTATTGCACACAGGGTTGAGTAATATAATATAACGGGTTTTGGATAATCTGTAGGCGAGAGGAGTGCGGAGCGCGGAGGATATTCGAAGATGCGGGGGAAGGGACTATCAGTGTTTACGTAAATATCAGTACCACAATGATACATGCCACCATGTTGTCACGTATCATTGGCCCCTGCCGCGGACCATTGCCATTTCAGCCGTCACCGCCGCTGTGGATCCCGCACCTCAAAATGCGCCGTCCACCGCCGCAGACCTCGCGTCCACCCCAAAATATGCAGCGGGCCGCCGCCATCACCGCGGACCCCGCGCCAACTCCAAAATGCGTCATGGACTGCCGCAGCCACCATCCCACACCCGCCCTATGACCCGCAAAATGCTATAACGCGGACAAGATATTTTGTCTAGGAAATCAATGACACATCACCGATGTTACGGCTAAACAAAGCGCTGTTAATGAAAGGAAGGGTAGATGATGAAATCATACTGCGTTCTCAAGTTCTTTCTTTCAAAATCAGAAGCGTCAATAACGATATTTATCTGGAAAGAACTGCGGGATCGGTGACATGTTGCAACATGTTAAGAGAAGCACCGATAACGATTTTTTTTTTTTTTTAAGAAGAGATCGGTGATGCTGCGACTCAATAGGGAGGGACAAAGGGACAAAAAAGTCACATATGGAATATAATGGGTCATCAGCGCGCGGCACCTCAGTTGGCGTCTTGTAAGATTACTGAACCAATCGCAATAAGTGTGAAAAGTATGGCTAATCATTCGGACGTTAAGGACATGGATAATGTAGAGTTCGAGAATATCAGAAACATTAAGGACAGGGTGGTGCTTTACCGTACATTATGTATGATTCGTATGGCTAACATTAATGGATGGAGGAATGTATCTTGTATGAGATTGATTTTTTCAATAGGCTAGACGGCACGTCGTGTACGAATTGTAGACAGCCTTTGTATATTATATTCCCGTGCAGCATGTGCCCACTCTGCACACATTAAAAAAAACTATTGTGAATGGTATTGTGAATGGTATTGTGAATAGTATTGTAAACGAAAATGTACGCGAAAAGTGTGCCTGAAGACTGTGATCCGTGGAGAAGAAACAAAGATGTGCGAATATCGCAATTCCTACGCGATCGAGAAATAGGTACGTGTGATGCGAAACAGGGAATCATCATCAGTGACAATGATGAAAAGGAATATTGGTTCGGACGGTTAGGAGACAAAACGGTGCACATTGATTTCGAAGAGAGATTTTGGTACAAAGTTTTCGGTTTAATAAAAGAATAATAACGTTATCACTCAATGAAAAGTGAAAAGAAGATTCAATATACCATAGCTGCAGGTGTATTAAGATTCCCGCAGGTGATAAGAAGTGCGTCGAAATGATGATAACTGATAAGTTAGTGATGCCATATTACGACTGCGAGGAGAGTCCTGCTGAAAAAAGTGTTTCGTGACTTGTGCGATAAGTATATACGGAATCAATTATGCCATCCTTGTGAAGAGTGCACCTTAGTAGACGAACATAATACTAAGGTGATAAAACACTATGACATTCTAAATGTAAAGCAGTGCTGCAACGTATGTGAACGAGTCACGTGCAAATGCTCCATCTAAGAGTGTGATCTAAAGACTCTGAAAAGACATAGAAAATCACGAGCGAATGGAACGCGAACTGCTGGAGTGCGGCCAGGTCGCTACTCTGATGAAGTGTTTCGCGTGGCTGCAATGATGCGATGAATGCATCAAGCAGCTTGAAGAACGTTGTCGTGCCAAGCGTCCACGCCTCGCAGTTGGACACAAACAATCCGTGGTAAAGGATTGCGCGATTCGCGGATGCAAAGTCACTGGAACGACGATTCGCGCGACATTGGTGGCGAGTAGCAAATAGTGAGTACGCAAGTGGCAACGATAGATCTCTTGTCTCACGAGAGACGCCGCGTTCGAGAATCATGTTCTGACTGGTGCAGTGGTCAACGATCAGATTACATCGAGCCGCAATGGTTTTTGGAAGACTGGCAATATAGTGCTCGAGCGAGACGCTGTAGAAAGATACAGTAGTGTAAAAGGGAACATCGCATCCAACAGCGAGTTTGCGACGAACGATAAACGTGCTAATAAGAGCATAATTATAAAGAACAGCGAGATATATCGATGCACCGATGTACGCAAGTGATACGACACGTCATCGAGCATATCTTAGCATTGTTCGAAGAGTTCCAGGAATGCAACAGCGGATGGCGCGAATCCACAATTTGACTGTTAACGTGAACAAATTAATCCCGAGAAATTTTGCTGAAGAAGGCGATGATGTGCCAATGTACATACGACAGACAATGCATATTTTGCCTGGTGATCGTCACTCTGTATCCTGCAGAAAGAAATGTGAATCATAAATCATCATACCCGTTTTTATTACATTACAGTGTTAAAGCTTGCGGATATCGAACTTCCGATGACGATAAAAGACATTCCGAAATTCGAGCATTTGAACGCGATGTCGATCAACGTGTATGGCATTGAAAATGGACAGATTCTTCCTCTGTGACCAGCGATGAGAAGCACGTCAATGTGTTGTATCTGCAAGATCGTGTCGATCACTTTGCGTGGATCAAGAACTTGTCGCGTCTCGTGAGCTCGCAACTTAATTGACAAAAGAACAAGAAATATTTTGATTGATAAATACAGTAAGAACAGCTGATAAAAAGAACAATATGTAAAAAAAATAGTGAAAAATGATTTCTCTATTTACAAGTGCCTCCATTGTTTCAACTCGAGGAAAAAATTGCACTCGCATGAAGTGGACTGCTAGAAGATGTACGATTGCGCCATCGGACTACCGAACGAGAACGATGACTAGAATTCGGCAACCACTGCAACTAGGAAGTTGCGAGTGTTGTTCAGCGTCTACGTTGGAGTGCAAGATGGAACCTAACAAGAAAGTCGCGTCGTCGTACGCGTATCAGCGGCATAAAGCATCTAGCATACTATATGCGATGCGTATACAACGACATATAATATTATCATCGTATCACTTCCGTTGTGATGAAGACTGTATAGCGTGATTGGCGCGATTTGCATCATGTGAAAAATAGCGTATCCGCCAACGTGCCCATGAAAATGTCGAAACAACAATGGGAGGTGTACCGTAACGCGTTGTCATTTCTGCGAGAAATCGTTTGCAGACGACACGCGGGTACGCGATCATTGCCACTTAATCATGATCCAGCGCATTTAAATTGTAATCTAAATTATAAAAATTTTAATACTATATTTCGGTCGTATTTCATAATTTATCGGGTTATGATGCGCATTTTATAATTAAAGAAATCGCTATCGCACAGATTTCCTTCCAAACGAAAGAAAAATACATTTCATTCACTAAACATGTCAATAGCGCAAAAGACAAAAATGAAAGAAAGAATTTTCAGAAAAATTGCGTAAAATTACGTTTTATTGATTCCTAAGTTTCTAGGTACAAGCCTCGATAAATTGGCATCGTATCTCGACAAAGGCAAATTAAAAATTGTTCCAAATTTTCAACACTGTCAGACGAAGAATTACTGACTCATAAAGTCTTTCTGTACGAATACATTGACTTTGTTGAAAAAGCAGCAAGTTCAACAAGTCCATTTGAGTATGTGTAAACCGACATATCGAAAGTCTGCTTGAATTTCACCACAGTACATGTCACCGATATATTGCGACAAATATAAGCTCGTGTAAACCGACACGGACAGTCTCATAGAATACAATATAGAATGCGACGAGATTATGAAACGCGATATCATTAGATTCGACACGAGCGATTATTCGGCAGACAACGCGTATGGTATGCTTCTCGCAAACAAAAAAGTACATGGCCTGATGAAGGAGGAGAACAACGTATTAATGACCGAATTCGTTGGACTCAGAGCGAAGATGTACGCAGTGAGGGTGGACGGCAAGAATGACAGTAAAAAAGCGATAGGTGTAAAGAGTAGTGCAAACGATAACATTCCATGATTACGAGCGTTGTTTGAAGAGATTGAACTGATTCGCCGTCAATCGTGCATACGATCTAAATTACACGAGGTATCCGTATTTCGAATCGAAAATCGCTCTGAGTCCATATGACAAATGATACGAGGACAAGTCAATATGTTCTTAGAAAATCTGTCAGAGGGCACTCGCAGTGTCATGTCACATTACTTTTTGACAAGTAACATCTCTCAGCTGATTACTATCAAATTTTGAGCGGAATTCATCGCGTGGTTTCATTTCTGTAGATGATTAAAGCGAACAATCTTTGTATTTTTTGCAAAATGAAAAAAAAATGAATTTCATGCAGTGATCAAACATCTACATATGAAAGATTCAACGCCGAAAGAAATCAAAGTCGAATTAGATAATGTTCATACATCTACACCAGCGTTTGCGACTATACAATTGGGTGAATGAATTAATAAAAGTGATCGTACATTCACATACGCACCTCATTTGAGAAATTCAATTGAGGCTGTCAGAAATCATCGATAAAGTTCACGATATTGTTTTGACCGATCGATGAGTGAAAGTGCGCGAGCTTAAGGCTACATGCATATCATATGGCACAGTGATTTCAATTTTGCATGAACAATTGGAAAAAGCAATGAATCCATTACTTCACAGACGAAGGAACAGTCAAAACAACTTGGACTTCACCGGGTGAACCAGTTCTGAAAAAGCCGTAAAGTCGGCCGGAAAGATGATTGCCACAGTTTTTTGGGATGCACGCGGTATAATTCGTATCGATTACTTTTTCGTTGAAGTAAACGATCAATAGCGATTATTATGCAACCTTATTGGACCATTTTAATAACATTTTAAAGAAAAAACGTCCCCATTTGATAAAGAAGAAAGTTCTTCCATCAAGATAATGCATGGGTTCACACGTGTCCGGCACCGATGGTCAAATTCGACGAATTCCACTACGAATTGCTTCCCCATCCAGCATATTCGTCAGATTTAGCCTCCTGCGACTATTTCCTGTTTTCAAACCTGAAGAAATGGTTGGGAGGAAAGAGACTCATCACCAGAGAGCAGCTCATCGCCGAAACAGAGGCTTATTTTGAAGGGTTGGACAAATCATATTATACGGACGACTTGAAACAGTTGGAGAATCGTTAGACCAAGTATCGAGCTGAAAGGAGACTATGTTAAGAAATAAAAAAAAATCGATTAAAAATTTTACTATGTTTTTCTAAAAACTTATTGACTTGCGTAGTATCGGACTCGACGGAGACGTTACCATGGCGACATTGGCGAATACCTTTGCAATATACCATCTTGATCAAAAAGTTCCCGGAATTACCACCAGGTGATGCTCTGAGTCAACTGATTTGAGTTCTATTTTTTTTGGCTAGGTTACCACATCTATCATTGACATTCCCACCAAATTTTATCACCTTGACATTTGTAAAAGTTACGCCGTCTTGAGTACAGTTACCTCTGCACGTATTTTCGATTTGTGGATTTTTTCGATTTTTGGATTTGTGGGCAAATAACTCGTGGATTTTGCACCATGATAACGCACCGTCGCACAGTGCCATTATTATCCGTGAATTTTTGATCAAGAACGAAACGAATATCATCCAACAGCCATCGAATTCACCTGATATGGCTCCCTGCGATTTTTTTCTGTTCGATCGAGTCAAAAAACCATTACGGGGAACGCATTTTAACAGCCGAAAGGAGGTAATGGAAAAATCGAAGACTGCTCTGATGGCTATACAACAATAGAGTTCCAGAAATGTTTCGAGAGCTGGATCAAGCGCTGGCATAAGTGCGTTGCAATCGATGGGGAGTACTTTGAAGGGGACAATATCACTTTTGATGAATTAAACTTGTATTTTGAATTTTCTGAATGAATTCCGGGAACTTTTTGATCAAAGTATCAAGTATACATATGCATTATATAAATTATAATATATGCATTATATGTAGTATATATTATTATTATGTAGTATATAT
>NW_017259533.1:76748-80772 GCF_001594045.1 Atta colombica | reverse complement strand
TATATGTATTATATGTTACTATTATTTTTAAGTACGCATGTATGTACGTACTACATTCTATCGCTATACATGTTGTTAAAAAAATAAAATTATGTATTTTGTATTATTACTTATGTATGTATTCTGCTCCGCGTATATAAATTGTTACAAGTAATTATGTATTTTATATATTATAAACGAAGAATGAGGAGTAATAAAATAATATACGTTTATATATTTATATTGATATGTATTTTTATATGAAAAAAATATAAAAAATAAAAAAAATATACAAATCAAAATAGTATCAAATGACATTGTTTTTATATAATCATGAATTGTGCGATCCATCAAATCCGAACTACTTGATCCTTATCTCCTTTTCTGGACAATACTTTCTCCACGAGATACACATCCGGATGAGTAGTGCGACTCGTGCTTGTAGAACGCTCCAGTGATGGTTTTTTTTTGCGATAGTCCTCGAGTAGATAAGTTACGAGATTGGTATGCTGAACTTTACCGATCATAAACAATTTGGTGTGTAATCCTTCTCAAAAACCGTCTTGCTCACGCATACCGAATCGCCCGCTTTGAATTTTGCTGGACCAGCGATTTTTATCGCGCTGTACACCGTGTCCAAGAGTCTTTCGATCGCAGGAATTACGTTGGCGGGTCGCATGCCGATAGTGCGATGCTTGCGCGCGTTGTATAATAATCTGATACGAGACATTGACGCGGCAGCTCGTCGACCCACTTGTAATTGCCGTTGAGTGTAAACATTTTCCACATGTCGTTTTTGAGCATGCGATTGACTACTCGATCACTGACGTTTTCAATGTCGAATATATAGAATAGTGAATGATAATTAACGTGTTTTTTTCAAGATTTTCTGCACATCGACATTATAAAACTCTTTCCCCATATCCAAAATTTTTCGGACATCTACTCGCTCGAATTATCTTAGCGATAGTCAGCCGTCTC
Organism: Atta colombica; assembly: GCF_001594045.1. Classification (NCBI taxonomy): domain Eukaryota; kingdom Metazoa; phylum Arthropoda; class Insecta; order Hymenoptera; family Formicidae; genus Atta; species Atta colombica. Next base: position 79,812 of record NW_017259533.1, on the reverse strand, counting down.
GCTTCCACCCTTGCTTTTGAGCAATATGGCCCACGCATACTTATTCAACACATCGATGAATATGTAGTGTGTATGTATGTAGTGTGACACCTCTGCTGAAGCTCAATTATGCATCTCGATATCCTGCCACAGATCATCGTACTATGACGTGGAAAATTTCTTCTCGCCGAAGCGTGCAATTCTTTGACGAGTCGACGTCTCTCGGTGCTAAGTTTTTTCTTTTTCATGATTCAACGCGTAATACACAGGGTGCAAGAAAAAAAAATGTATTGTTTCTCGTTGATGCCACTCGACTTACTCGTTTTGTCGATACGCAATTTAATTTATAATAAAATCGGCTTTGCGAAGTTCCTCATGATTGATAGCACCTCGTTGTCATGGCGTTGCCCGTTCGGTGTGAAGCGTCGAACAATCATAGATGATTCACCAGCTTATTGGGATCGCAGTGCACGTAATCGATCATGTTGTTGTTCAGTGTCATTGCGTGAGATAATCCCTTTCTAGATTTCTTCTGTTTCTTGAGTATGACATCAACATCAATAGCGCGATTACGTATTTGTACTTGTATTCCTTGTTGCTCAATAATCGACTCTATGAATGATGCTTGTGTTTGTGCGCATTCGTCAGCAGCAGGTTCTTGTTCTTGTTTATATCGTCTTCCATGTAGGAGAGATCGTCGGGAATTCTCTTGAAAATTAACTCGTAAAGACTGGGTGCATCGTATGCCATCGATAATTATGTTGTCCGCGTCATCCATGTCGAAACATTTATTGCCAAAATCAATTCTTGTGTAGATAAACGTCGTATATAATCTATATCGCTCTTTTGTTTATCTTGCGCTCCCCTCAGGACAGCCTCGACGTACTTTTGACTCAGTGGGCCAAGCTGGCTTGCAACACCTCTCGACCTTTCAACGTTTGCAACCGATTTTGAATCTTCATTGCTAGCGAGTCGTCCGTCATTTTAAAAACATTCTCCAATGATTCTATCGTCTGTACGATCGTCATACATAGGGTGGAGATTATCGGCTGTACACGATCGATCATCAGATTTATGCGGAATCATGGAACGTTGGAACGTCTCGTTTCCTTTCCCTCCTCCTCCCCTCCCCCCATCCCCTTCTCCCCCCTCTCCCCTTCCCCTTCTCCCTCCTCCTTACCTGATTACGACGACTGTATTTGATGATGCTATTGTATACATCAAAATACGCGAAAAACGAATTGTAACTGTGGAAAAGTGGTACTTCTGTACGATGAGCAAGAACGCATGTACATTGAGACTTTACAGTTACAGTTAGGATATAGTTTAAGAAGACATGGAATCTTTAACTACTCTGAATGTTGCTAATACTATGGGATGCAGACAATATGTTAAGAACTGCGCGTTACAAAATGTATTGAAAATATAACTAGTGGTTGCAAAAGAATTTTTAAATAAAAATAGCGTATTTATTACGTATTTCTTTTTCCCTTCCTTTGTAATATATGTATATATGTATGTATGTCTATATATACGTATGTACGTGTGAACATACGTATGTACATATATATGTGTGTATGAACGTATATATGTGAACGTATATGTGCGTGCGTGCGTATAAATGTATACATTACCGTATATGTAAACGTACTTGTGTATAAATGTATGTACATGAAAGTACGTATGAACGCATGTATGAATGTATGTGTAAATGTATGTACATATAAAGGTATATATCCAAAACATCAATGTTCCTCTTACACGCTTCGCGACATATCCGATCTGACAGTATATATAGGCAATGTATATAGGCAATGTATATAGGCAATGTATATAGGCAATGTATAAGGCTTTTTTTATTCAATCGTAACTCGTCTTCAATTACGAGCGTTAAGATGCCATCGAAATATAAGCCATGAAGTATAAACGTTGATAAACTTGCGAACAAAAAAAATACGTAGAAAGTTGTGATACAACATTAATAAACTTGCGAACAAAGAAAATATGTAGAAAAAACGCAATAAAATGTGTCACGATATGTTTGCAATTCTTGGAAAGAGGGAGGGGGGGGTACCCTCTCTTCGATTCTAGAAGTTTTACCATACACGTCACAATTTACGATCTTGCAATACCCGCTTGCATAAAGGGTTGAAAATATACTTTGCCAAAGAGAGCAGTGCATCGTATGAAACGAAGAAACATTGCAGTAACATGTAAGTTTCGACGTTCTATACACAAAAAAGAAATGTTTTTTAATATTACATACATAGCATGGAGCATCACGTGGTGCGTTTACTAAGCAGACTTAGAGCCTAATTTAAAAATTGGAATCAGCGTTGATCCGCCGAGTTATATGGAGATCGCTCTGGGAGATCATCGCGAATTGCCGCTGTCTCTCGAAACATGAAAGGGTCTCTACGAGCAGTGATGGAATATTTACAATATGCTGCGAAACGAATACAAGGACAATTTTATAAGTGTTAGATCGTCAGAATTTGCACGCTGAAGGATGCTACGCTTGTACTTTCGATTCTTCGTCCGTACGCATGACTGAAATGACGCTACGCCATATGTTTGAGTTTGACGAATATATCGATGTAACGTTCGAAACTTAGTCCGACTCGTCGATACAGTCGATTAATAAGTATACGCAATTCTCCATTGCGTTCGAAGACGCTATACGCGACATCTTCAATAGACATCAGCTCGTCGATTGCGAACTATTAGCCTTAGTTTTTAATACGTACGAAAAAAACGATGTAATAACAAGTAAATAAAAAATTTTTCGTTCCTATCATTGTGCGTGCATACGTGCATGCGTGCGTGCGTGCGTGCGTGCGTGCATGTGTGCGTGCGTGAGCGTGTACGTGTATGTATTTTCTTTACTTCTCATCCATTCGATCTATCCTATGCCATATATACTTATCCGTTGTAAGAAAAAAGAACAAATAACAGGTATGAAAATAAACGCACGCAATTCGGAGGTTAAAATTAATCTTTTTATTTTATATCATTATACACACTACTTGGCAACGTTGCAATGCTTCGTGATCTTTAATTTATATCAGTATTATATATATATATA
>NW_017259533.1:75044-76699 GCF_001594045.1 Atta colombica | reverse complement strand
AAAGATGGTAAGTATATGAAATAGCGCGTATGGCGGCGGCGGCGGCGGCGGCGGCCCGCATTTTGGGATGGGCGCGGGGTTCGCGGCGGCGGTTGCGATGGCAGCGGCCCGCGGCAGGGTCGTCAATGATATGTGACACTATGGCGGCACGTATCATTGTGGTACTGGCGTTTATGTAAACACCGATAGCGTCGGTGCCTTCATGCGCCTTCATGCATCTCTCCTTTCTTCCCCCGTGCCTACGAATATCTCCCCTCTTCCCGCGTTCCCCCTCAACTCGCGCCTACAAGTATCTCTGGCGCCTCTCTCGCCTACAGATTATTCAGAATCCGTTATACTATTATACTATACTACTGGGAGTGCAAGTAATTAATTATTTTTTAAATTAAATTACACGTTTAATTAATAATTGAAATGATCGAATTTAATTAAACATCATTCTAATGATTGATTTAAGCAAATTTAATTAAAACTTTTCGATGATGATTGATAGGATGCTGGAAGGACTATTGAATTAAGTCAGCATTTCCTTAAACGGAGTTAATTAAAAGACGTTTAATTGAAAATTGAAATGGACGAATTCAATTGAATACCATTCAATTGACTAGAGTTCCTATGATAAGGAGTTTGGAAAAAACTCTTTCTAGTTTAAGAAAACAATGTAAATAAAGAAAAACTCATCATAACTTCGTTGCGAGCAAATCTAATGAGCTTTTTTACAATAACCCAATTATTTAAGCTTAAGTCTTACAAAATTGACAAATCACTATCCAGTGTAAAAAGAATAGTTAACTATTCTTTTATTATTTTTTAATGTGATTAATCACACACACGCACATACACGCACATACACGCACGCACACGCACATACACGCACGCACACATACACACACACGCGTGCGCGCGCGCGCGCGCGCACGTACCGCACACACGATGCACATGACGCGCGCACACATACGCATACATGGTATTTTCGTATAGATTACGTTTTCCATTTTTGAGTGCTCTAAATCTTAAAGACTCAAAAATGGAAAGAATGATTTTTTGAAGAATGCCAAAATTGAAATTTTTAAATCAAGCATTAATAAGACAATCTTTGATTAATTTTGTTTGAATCGATGTTAATTGGATTATCGTCAACTGAAATCGTCGCTTACTTTAATTGTCAATTACCATAAACATCTTTTCAATTAAATTTGCTTAAATCAATCGTCAATTGAATTATGTTTGATTGAATTCGCTCATTTTAATTATCAATTGAATGATTTTTAATTATTTTTGTCTTCGTTAATTATTAATTTAAAAAATTTTAATTGATAATGTGAATATGAACAATTCTGATTGCACGCTTTGAAAGTGCTTCAAGAATACTACGAATTCCCCAAATTATATTAATTGTACTGAATTCTTAGCACTCCCAGCGCATCGATGCTTCTCTTTTGACTTGAGGTAGTTGATATGTCACATGTCATGCGGTTTATGTGCTTCATATGTAATTCGGAACAAATATTATATTATAGCGAAGAAAAAATCAAATAATTTGAAACTTCGAAAGTTGTTTATTTTATATTATAATTAGTTTATTTTATCTTAATTAATTATGAGTTTTTAAATTTGGAAGTCAATTTTCAAAATTTAATGTTACGTTACGTTAT
>NW_017259533.1:48347-74944 GCF_001594045.1 Atta colombica | reverse complement strand
ATATTGTATATGTATTATTATACTATAATAATGTATATCATAATCATTCCACGTCAAATCGGGCACCAAAAAAAATCAACATTTAAAATTTTTTTTTAAATTTTTACATACCTTCTACATATAAAAAAATGAAACATGTTTGGTGAAAAAAATTTTAAAAATATTTTCAAATTGTCTTTAAAATGCTTATCTTTAAGTTTCAAAAATTGATAAAAAACGTGACTCATGTGTATATTCAAATGATTGTACCGCCAAAACGGTAAGTCGAATGAAAAAAATGCAAGAAATCAGTTTTAAAGATTATATTGTTCTATTTTTTGGTTTTTAAATATACATTTGTTTTGAATAAATATTTTTTTTATTGTTTATAATTTTTAAATGCATTTTTTGTCATCAACTCACCAACTTTCTGATAAAAATTCATTATATTCGCTCTTCAATTCTGAAATAATCCTGAAATTTTCAAAATGGAACTCGAATGGATTGTATACTTTAACATTTTTTTTAAGATATCGTATGGCACTAGCGCACAAAACATGGCGATGCACAAAACATCTGCTGTCGTCGCACTCGCCGCTCCAATTCAGTGCGTTGGAACATAGTGTCGTACGGTTTGATCTTAAAGAATTTATTATCTATATAATCCGATCTGGCTTATAAGATGGCATACGTTGTTCTCAGCAGTGTTCCCGAGGTTTCTAGTCGAGAGTTTCTAGTTATTGCCTCTTGAGACAGAATTAAAACAAATATTAGATCCGAAGATCAAGGAAATTGCTGAACAACTAGAATTTTTAGATCACCGGAAATTCGAATTGATTTGTGGTCTGGTATATTGTAAATATGTGATACATCATAAATATCGTGCTGATATTTCGCGTTTTGTTGTTCCTGAATGTATGACTGAAAATGTAATTAGAGCATATGATGACGATCTAGTTCATTGTGGTTTAGAAAAAGTAAGAGACTCAGTAAACATTACTGGTTTCCATTCTTCCGTAAAGGTATTTATGATCACATTAATAATTGCGTGACATATTTGTACGCTTCTAACACAAGTTTTAAATCTAGTAGTAGTTTTAAATCTAAGGCGAAATGCAAATTTCCGATACTCCCACTAAGCCTTTCCAGATCTTACATATGAATCATTTCGATCTTTTGTGTGTAGTAAGGATTCTAAGCATTTTGGTTATTATCGATGATTTACGTGATATATTTGACTTTTTTTTTCTAAGTTAACAGCTTATAAAGAAGTCATTAAGCATCTCACCGTTTTATTTCTTATTCTTGGAAACCCAGATAAAATCGTATAGAGATATTGCTTTTACTTCTTGTAAATTCTCTGACTTCCTGAACTCTAAGAATGTTAAACATAGGTTTATCGCCATAGCTGCTCCTTGGGCCAAAGAGTTTGGCCGAAAGAGTAAATCGTTTTCTTAAGACATCTTTAAAGAAACTTGTTGATAATCAGTATGATTGGGAATTATGTCTTGAAACTGCAATACATACTTAATGATACGCAACATTCAGCGCTTAAGGCTTCTAAATTATTACTCGGATGCGATCAGCGTAATCATTCAAATCATTTTGATCAGTTCAGCTGAACTTTTAAAATTTTTAAATGAAATTGCGGGTATAAAAAAAGATTTTTCTTCAGAAAGAGAAAAAAACAGAGAATTAGCTCTGAATGTTGCAGACAAAATTAAATTTTACAATAAATTATTATATTAATAAACATCATTATCGTAAACTTTTATAAACCGGGAGATTTAGTTATAATGAGAGATGCAGCTATTAAAACTGGTGATTGTAGGAAGTTGAAACCAGATTTCTAAGACCCATTTAAGGTTACTAAAGTTTTAGATAAGAAGAACTCTGTTATGTAGTTCAATATATATATGTATACCTGATTCCAATATCATTTCTAAATCCTCTAGATCCTAACTCAATTCTCTCTTCTGATCGAATGAAACTGTGGATTAATTAATTATATCCAAACAATCTTTGTCCACATTTAAATCTTAAATAAACAAGAATATATTTGCCCTCAAGCCGGATTTTTCACTATTGTGAAAGAAAATAATTGAAAAGAAAAAAACAATCACTAATTAAACAATGGAAACACAAATAGCGCATAATACTAAAATCTATAATACGTTGAGAATGCTAATCGAATAAGAAAGTGATAAACATCATGGAATAGGAAAACTAATTAGAAAATTAAATATCAGAATATTTTGATTTGAATAAAGTAAAAGAGTTTTTCCGCTGTTATGTGCCGAGTACATAACACCATTCAAAACCGTTAGAATAATTGCTATGCAAACTGCTAAATAAACAATTAAAAGCAAGAAACGTTTAATACAAAGAATTTTGGATTTCTTAATTGAACTCCAAATCGGAATCTGGCAATTCTGCTCCAAGCATGAAAAATAGCATAAAGCTAGTGTTATAAGAATTTAATATTATTTTCAAGAACTATAACAGTTATATCATCGATTTGAGTTGTACCAGAGAAAGACAAAGATTGTCTGATTAGATAAGATGGAACTGATTTAAATACCTGCCGATTTTTTAAGTTTCACACAGAATGTAAGAAGTTTCTCCATAATATTTATCACATTTTCTAAATGTCCTGAATTCTCTAAATCAAATTTAAGCTACAGTTTCATCATTCAATTTTTATAAGCAATATTATTGCTTACATACTTGGTCAAATAAAATGTACTGATTAATACGAAGCTTGATTTTGCTTTCAATGTGATGGCAAAGGGATAAAATAATCGCTTTGACATATTTTATGCATTATATTAAGTGTACAACTTTGCTTCCGCCGTTTTCCTATAGATGGCTTTAGCGGTAAGTGGTGGTCGAAATAAATAGATCATAGACGTCATACAATAAACTTGGGCATCTGTCAACATAACCCCATAGAAATATTAGTCGATTTGTGTCTGCATTATAAAGTTATTCTCGATTGAAAATGTCAGTTTACGAGCCAAATTCTCGTCATTTGTGGGAGGTTTTAATTTTTTGCTTCAATATGAAGAAATCTGTGGCTGAGGCTCATCGAATGCTCTTAAATACTTATGGTGAGGCCGCTATTAGTGAAAGAATGTGTCGTGAGTGGTTTCAATGCTTCAAGAACGGTGATTTTGACCAGCATAGCGGTGGAAGAGAGAAGATTTTCGAAGATACAGAATTGGAGGCATTACTTGAGCAAGACTCGTGTCAAAATCAAGAAAAATTGGCACGATCATTGGGAGTGACTCAACAAGCCATTTCAAAACGCCTCAAAGCCATGGAAATGATTCAGAAGCAAGGAAATTGGGTGCCGTACGAATTGAAGCCGAGAGATGTTAAACGGCGTTTGTTTGCTTGTGAACAGCTGCTTGAAAGACAAAGACGGAAGGGATTTCTGCATCGCATTGTGACTGGGGACGAAAAATGGGTTCATTACGATAATCCCAAGCGCAGAAAATCATGGGTAGTTCTCGGCCATGCTTCCACGTCGACGGCCAAACCGAATATTCACGGCTCCAAGGTCATGCTCTGTATTTGGTGGGACTAGCTCGGCGTAGTGTATTATGAACTGTTAAAACTGAACCATCTGAAACAATCACAGGCGATCGGTATCGAACGCAATTGATGCGTTTGAGCCGAGCATTGAAAAACAAACGGCCGCAATACAACGAGAGACACGATAAAGTGATTTTGCAGCATGACAATCCTCGACCCCATGTTGCGAAAGTGGTAGACATACTTGGAAACGTTGAAATGGGAAGTCCTACCCCACCCGCCGTATTCTCCAGACGTTGCTCCCACTGACTATCACTTGTTTCGATCAATGGCACGGCCTGGCTGACCGCATTTCCGGTCTTATGAAGAAGTAAAAAATTGGATCGATTCGTGGATAGCCTCAAAAGATAACCAGTTTTTTCGACGCGGAATTCGTACGCTACCCGAAAGATGGGAGAAAGTAGTGGCCAGTGATGGACAATACTTTGAATCATAAATGTATAATCAGTTTTTTACAATAAAGTCTCGAATTTCAGAAAAAAAATAACGGCGGAAACAAAGTTGTACACCTAATATATACGAGTAGTTTTTGAGAAAGTGAGAGACTCATTGATAATAGGATGAAATAAAGCAGACACAGCAACTGTGCGTGATATTCCATATAAATTTGCGATGTAAGAGTGTCTTATTCTGTTCTTATCATCTAATTGCTTGGATAACAAATGGTTCTAATGTGTTGTAAGTTTCATCGAGAGGAATAAAATGGCAGTTTGAAGTGATTCTGACATGATCCAAAAAACGTTCTTATTGACACTCATTGTAACATAGATGTACTTCATATGATACAGACATGTTTTCTTAAATAAACAATTTTAGCTCTTATCGCCAACAATTTGCGATATAATTCCGATTGCAGTTGTAAGTATAGTGGCTTTCACTTAGCTTAACACACTGTTTCTAAATTTGGGAATTTTGATAACATTCTTCCTACATACAAGATTGTATGTTTGTCAATTTATTTAAGTGACACCTTATGGAATCTAATTTACTTCGTTGAAGATGGCTAGAATTTAGCTACAATGTTCGAGGATTGTACACTATACACATATGTAAGATATCTGAATACAAGATTTTCATTTCGCAATTAGAACTGCGTTTTTTATGTTCTCATTTGTCCGTTATTTATATAAATTTGTTGTTTAAACTTGATAATTTCTTTAAAAAATAAGGAAGAAACTAGTTATAGAGTATTTCAATGATGCAGCATGGGTTTCTACAACTGTTAATTCGGAGATTACGAGAACCTTGGATTGTTATCTACATTTTAAACAAAAAAATGAAAGAGAAAAGAAGGCTAAAACAATTTACAAGATGTCCTTTAATAAACAAAATACTTGATTATGCCACAAAAGTACTAAAATCTGTAATAAATAAAGAAATAAATGATGGAATTCGAAATCACTTAAAAAATTTAGACGCTACTAGTACAACGGATTACTCATTATGGAGGACTACTAAAAAGCTCAACCTAAGATGTTGAATCCTTCCCTACTAAATTCGGAGAATAATTAATTCGGGCTAGAAATAACAAAGAAAAGGCCGAAACATTTGCTCAGCATCTTATCGATAGTATTCAATCAAAATCATCTGGATTAGATTTGGGTCAGACTGATGAAACCAACAATGCGGAAGTTAAGCTCAGTGAGTTACATAAAGCGGATTTGTCCATCAATAAAGGATCCTTCACGTTTTTTATGGATCTTGGTTCTTCTCATATTTTAGGAAAATGTAGTTTCAGGTAGTTCCTGATTAAAAATGTCAATGGACGCAATCTCTTAAAATTAACAATTTTCGAGATATAACTTGGTTGTTCAAACTTGATTAATTCTATTATTTCGGATATTAGGCGATATAAACAATCTTGGTCCCATATGATCCTACAGACTTGAAAAAATATCTAGATGAACTTTATAACATGTAAAATAAGGTTGCCATTTTGCTTCGCGATCACTTATTATTATTTTTAGCCTCAATTGTGACTAAAAATAATAATAAGTGAAATAATGATAAAAATAATAAATAAAATAATGGTAAGTGCTATCATCAATAAAGCCCGGATTTTTCCAATGACTATTGTTCCACAGTGTTGAATCTAATATTATTTCTTTGTATATTGTATCTTTTCTCTAAACGACCGACTTTTTAATCTCAAAGGGTGATGACAGATACATTCACACTGCCGCAATCCTGACGACCCAAAAAAAAATCCTTGACCACCAAGAAAACTTAAACCAGATAGAAAACTTGATGCGCAAATGGCACATATAGGTTAATGAGATTAAACCTACATGTTATTTTTACAAGAAGTGAAACCTGCCTACCACTTTAAATGGCACTCTATTTCCACAACCAAATGAAATCAGGTACTTGGGACTGCATTTTGACAAGTGCTTGACTTCGAGGAAACATATTTTCAACAAACGAAAACAATTAGATTTTATATTCAGCAAAATGTATTGGCTGATTGGTCATAAGTCTCATGTTCCTGGATAACAAGATATTTTTGCATAATCAAGTCAATTTGGCATACAGATATAAAGTACTGCATCCAAAACTAATATTGATATAATATTGTATTCAGTCTAAGATCCTAAGAGTTACTACCATGTGGTATATGTCAAATGAATCATTGCATAGGGATCTTAAAATATCCACTATTGAAGAGAAAATCAGGAAAGTAATCGGGAAACACAGGTTGCAGAATCATCCAAATAACCTAGTGACAACTCTGATCATAAACTATCAATTTATGGTACTCACGTAGATTAAAACGTAAAATATTGCAAGATTAAATAATGTGATTAATTAAGGTGATATGATGGACCGAGTCATTGGGCTTGTCCCATTATTGATATTACAAAATTACTGTTCTTAAATGTGATAGATTGTAATGGTTGATGGAGATAAAAAAGTTTGTTCTATATCTTTGTAACTAATCAGTGAATGATAATGAAACTTTGCAATAAATTATTTTGAATATTTAAAGAACTTATAAAAAAATTTTTGCTATTTTTAAAATTTTAGTTTATAATGATAAAAATATTAATAAATAAAATAAATGAACTATATAAACGTGTTTTCAATAAAAATGATTTGAACACAATTTTTATATATAGACAGGGTGTTCCATTTTAAATGACGATTTCAAATTTCTTTTGAACAGTACATTTTAGAGAAAAATGTTTCGGACTAAAAATTCATTTGTACATAAAAATGAAAATGAAAGGTACAACTTCCAATGGTCTTGATCTTGATAAATGTTATCTAGGTCTTGATTCTGAACATTCAAGAAGTTTTAACCATCGATCGGATACCTTAGGTAATGCTAATACCAACGGTACTGTAACTTTCAAGACTTATAACTCGTAAAGTACTTAATGAAAAAAAATTTTATTATAGATTTTTTATTATTTTGAAAAGCTTTCAAGGTAAGGCTACAAAAATATATAATAAAAAATGGAAGGAATCCATTTATAAAATTCGAAGTGACCTTGCCTTGATCTTGACGCCATCCAAGGTCAAATGATATCATGTTATACCTCCCTCAAAGTAACAAAACTTTTGTTTGAAACATTTTTCTCTAAAATGTATTATTCAAGAGAAATTTGAGGTCATTTAAAATGAGACACTCTGTATATATAAATAAATAAATAATAAATACAATATAGGGCAAAATCTAAAATATAAATTTTATGTTGAAAAACCAGAAGAAATTACAAGATAGATGTCATTATATTCTAGTCGATTATAACACTTCGATCTTTCGATTACGCCCTCTTCAGAACGCAATGATGTTACCACAATACAACAATATTAATAATCATGGAATTCGATACATACGTATGTCGAGAGATCAGATGAAAGTTGAACAGAAGAAATTGCTCGCCAAAAGATTGGAAGACTGATTGAAAGAATTTTTTTATAACAATTTGATTAATTATTAGGTGTACAACTTTGCTTCCGCCGTTTTTTTCCGAAATTCAAGGCTTTATTGTAAAAAACTTGTTATATTTATGATTCAAAGTATTGTTCATCGCTGGCCACTACTTTCTCCCATCTTTCGGGTAGCATACGAATCCCGCGTCGAAAAAACTGGTCATCTTTTGAGGCTATCCACGAATCGATCCAATTTTTTACTTCTTCATAAGACCGGAAGTGCTGGTCAGCCAGGCCATGTGCCATTGATCGAGACAAGTGATAGTCAGAGGGAGCAACGTCTGGAGAACACGGCGGGTGGGATAGGACTTCTCATTTCAACGTTTCCAAGTATCTCTTGACCACATTTTCGCAACATGGGGTCGAGCATTATCATGCTGCAAAATCACTTTATCGTGTCTCTCGTTGTATTGCGGCCGTTTGTCTTTCAATGCTCGGCTCAAACGCATCAATTGCGTTCGATACCGATCGCCTGTGATTGTTTCAGTCGGTTTTAACAGTTCATAATACATTACGCCGAGCTGGTCCCACCAAATACAGAGCATGACCTTGGACGTCAAAATCACCGTCCTTGAAGCATTGAAACCACTCACGACACGTTCTTTCACTAATAGTGGCCTCACCATAAGTATTTGAGAGGATTCGATGAGCCTCAGCCGCAGATTTCTTCATATTGAAGCAAAAAATTAAAACCTCCCGCAAATGACGAGAATTTGACTCGTAAACTGACATTTTCAATCGAGAATAACTTTATGATGCAGACATAAATCGACTAATGTTTCTATGGGGTTATGTTGATAGATGCCCAAGTTTATTGTATGACGTCTATAATCTATTTATTTCGACCACCACTTACCGCTAAAGCCATCTATAGGAAAACGGCGGAAGCAAAGTATACCTAATATTATGATATCATCCGTAAAATATATATATGTTGATACATACATTTATTTATGTATCAACTTTTTATTAATGTATATCAGTATATATAATGCCTATAATACTTAATCTCCAAATGTACACAAGGCTATTAGTCTTAGGATAATATTTATTAAGTTTTTCATATAACTGGACCGCTTGCATCATCCATCCTCTTTTTTCATTATACGATTCCAAATAATTATATCACAGCTGTTAAAGACATTGACGGACGCTTTGCTTGACAAACAAAGGGTTATATCATCGAGAGACTATAAAAGTGTTAAAATCATTTATATATATATATATATATATATATAGAGTTGCATCCGTGCAGTCACTCTTGCGGACGCATTCCTGAACCATCAAAATGAAACACACGATTGCAATTAAAAGAGGAACATTTATTGATTAAAGCAAACAGAATGCGATATATATCAGAGCAAAAAAAACACGTCCGGACACGGCAATGGCTCACATCGGAATCTCAGATCTTGTTTGACAGTCAAAGAGCAAGTTGCTCTGGTAACGCACTCACTTTTCCATAGTATGGATGTCGACAAGGCACGAGCATAACAATATATATATATTTTTCATTCAGAATTTACGTTTACATTTTATTTTTATATTTAAGGCTCTCTCTCTCCTGAGTAGTCGCTATGGCATGTTGGATCATAATGCTATCATAAGCGAGAAATGACACACGTTAAAGTTTCTTGCATGGCATTTGTACATAAAGAGAATTTGGATAAAACGAAATGAGATTGCTTTAAAACACTTGTAAATTTGTAAATATAAAAATGGTCGAAAATTATCCTTATAGAATCAATAAATAATTATAAAAGATACATGAGGCAAAAGTTAATATATCATTTCTCGCTTACAACATCACAATCTAACGTTGCTACGATAATTACACGCGCGCGCGCGCGTGTTCATCAAATTCAACTGTGCGGAGCGGAGTGAGTGTTCGCTGCTATTGGTGTATTCTTCTAGATCATCCAATAATAGGGAGCGCTCATGAATCCGCTGAATGCGAGCGCTCATGAGTCTGCTGAACGTGACCAACGTTGCATGGAAAAGTTTGTTTTTGATAGTAACTCGCTTTCTGCAAGTTTTTGTAAAATTACGATTTTTTTCGCTTTCATATCTAGCCATCACTTTTTCTCTCATTATTCAATGGGATAGAAGCGTAATGTCTGGACACATTGTTTTGCATAATTCTAGTTTAAATGCTGATACATCAACTAAATGAAACAATTGCGATGTCATTACTACAAACTCCACTAATTTCTTGTTTATTAATTCTAAAGAATTCTAAACAAAATATTATGATCAGATCACAGAAATAATAATATATACTATGTGATAAATAATAATAAGTAAACAACTTTTGACGTTCGAAAAAATTGGGTAATAGGATTTTGCAGCTGTAATCTCTCAGATTTCAAAATTTCTTTGTGCTTCCTTTTTAAATGTACCAAGAGATTCGATATTGAACTAGTAAGATCACGTTTATAATTTTTTCTTAAAAATGAAAAAATCTTAGTGAGAAACAACAAATAATGAATATACATTTTTACGTTTTTTATGATATTTTAGAGATTAACTTATAATACAATACTTAAACAGATTATCAGACACTGAGGTAAAAGACACTGAGGTGCTGATACATTTTTGATATTTTTTTCTGTGACGTAAGAGATGTTAAAGATGATGAGAATATTGAAGTGAGGACACATTCAATTGATTCTATCTCACTTTCACTTATCTCACTATCTATATTTACTTGCATATGTTCTATGAATTTCTAATGAAATGAGTAAATTTTCTGCAGTAACGTTGAATGACAGATGTTGCGACATGTTTGGACAGCGTATTTCGACAGCGTGTAGAACGAGAGACGCGGTCGAGAGTATATACTGTATCTAAAGTCACTATAAAATACCGCAAACTCGCATTCATTTTCATGCGGTCATTTCAAATTTATGCATTTGTATTACGTGCTCTTTATTTGGGAAAATGAAACCATCAAGTATATCAATGTTTTTTAGTTGTAATTAGTTTATTTATGAACAAAAGAATATGTACGAATGCTCAATTTACATATTCTTTAATTTAATACGGATTTATTTGTCATAGAAATTTTATGCATAAAAGTGAAGTGCACGAAGGATACGTGTAAGTACAGTTCAAAACTGTTCAGGAATACGAAAGTACACATCACACGTGTGATCATCGCATGAGCTTGAGCACTTTTATGTGGACCCTGGTATACTTCATATACTTCAAATCGTGTACTATGTGCACTTCGACCATTTTTACGTGACATTTCTGAAATCAATTGCGATATTTTATAATCTAATGACTTTAACTGTACTATGTCACTAGTCCATCTGGCATTAACTAATGAAGAACGCCTCTACCGGTTTATCAGCCTGATTTCACACCGTGAGATCACATCGTGTACTTAGTCCGCGATCTATATGATAGATGTCTTTAACTTATAGGTTAAACAAGGATACCCATTGTATAGATCGCGGATTAAGCGCACGATGTAATCGTAATCATTGTTTTTATAGATTTCTCTTGCAGGTTTGCAAGAAAATATTTATGTGCAGATAAGACAGAGTAAAAGTGAATACAAAATGAAAATATTCAAATCATAATAAAAAAATATTCATTCAAATGAAATGAAAAAATATTTATTTATTTCTTGACGAATAAAAAAGAAGTGTATTCGAATGAGTATTTCCATTCATTTTTTTATTCATTTATTCGAATATTAGATATATTCACCGGACAATTTTCTTATTGGCTATTTCAACCGCCATTATTGGTGATTGTAGTTCAATAAGCGCTTAGTATTTGATCTGGTGAGTATGGTTCAATAAATTGATATTATTAGTCATTAAAAATTATTATTTTTAAAAATATAGTTACAGTTATTCAATCAAAAATGAAGGATTTTTGCGCTACTTTGGTATATCTAGAGCTTTTACAAGCGATTAGCTACAACCGCTAAAAGTGGTCAGTTGAAAAAGTCCGCGGGATCGCGAATCCGCTAATTTGTCAAATTTGCAATCGTACTCACGAGCGTGATGCAACTTCGTCGTGCGCTCGCAGTTGATACTCCATAATAGTTTCGCAAATAGAATTCATTTGAGCAAAATTAATGCAACAAAAAAATATTTCTTCACACAGGTACACAACTTTAGATCATGAAACTGATAATTGGGCGCCAGGTACGAGTGAGCATATCATTCTTTCTTGAAATTAATCGAAATGCTATTCAAACGATATTCTAATGAATTGCGAACGCTGACGACTCTCGTAATCGACAACGCCCGATACTGCGCACTCCTGCGTAGGTACTAGCGAATCGATCACGTATCTGTCAGGATCCTCCTCTTTCGCACGAGCTGTCGAGCGTATCAAAAGTTCTGGCATCCGATGAAAATTTTAAGACAGATTCTGTCATTTCGGATAACACAGAGATTATCGATGAAATTGTCCCACTGTTTAGCTAGTCTTGTAAACTCGCGTGCAACGTGGCGTAGAATTCGCGTTCTGTCATCAGCACGTCAATTGATGTGAAGTTAATGTTGATGTCTGTTATAAGCGGAATCTTTTGATGTAGAGAATACGGCATGGTCGGCGCCAAGCATGAGAGACTACCGAGCACGATTGCAAGGGGTCTATCGAAAATAAATTCCAAAAAGGAAAGAGTATTGGCATATGATTTCAAGCGTAGTACAAGAACGAGCATCCGAGAGCTTCATGCTTCACATCTTCATTCTCCATAGCTTCATTTTCCACGGGACTATGCCGCCCCGAACCAATAAACATTAGTTCATACACCCTACTGTCTACATGACAGATTTTTTAGCCTCAACAACAACAGTACAATTATAGAAATCGTGTGCCCCTACTTCTTTTAAATATTTACCCCATTTTCTTAAAAGCATTCAGGCAAATTTGCCTAGGAAAATAGCATTGGAAATTGACAAAAGCCATTTGACCAGGCAGATAGCATTTGCCTAGTCAAAAGCTATTTTACTGAAATATGTTCTTTGCCTACAACACATGCACGGTATGGAGCCACAGCCATCACCGTAATAAGAAATTATATAATTATATTAGGTGTACAACTTTGCTTCCGCCGTTTTTTTTCCGAAATTCGAGGCTTTATTGTAAAAAACTGATTATACATTTATGATTCAAAGTATTGTCCATCGGTGGCCACTACTTTCTCCCATCTTTCGGGTAGCGTACGAATCCCGCGTCGAAAAAACTGGTCATCTTTTGAGGCTATCCACGAATCGATCCAATTTTTTACTTCTTCATAAGACCGGAAGTGCTGGTCAGCTAGGCCGTGTGCCATTGATCGAAACAAGTGATAGTTAGAGGGAGCAACGTCTGGAGAATACGGTGGGTGGGGGAGGATTTCCTATTTCAACGTTTCCAAGTATGTCTTGACCACTTTCGCAACATGGGGTCGAGCATTGTCATGCTGCAAAATCACTGTATCGTGTCTCTCGTTGTATTGCGGCCGTTTGTCTTTCAATGCTCGGCTCAAGCGCATCAATTGCGTTCGATACCGATCGCCTGTGATTGTTTCAGTCGGTTTTAACAGTTCATACTACACTACGCCGAGCTGATCCCACCAAATACAGAGCACCTTGGACGTCAAAATCCCCGTTCTTGAAGCGTTGAAACCCCTCACGACACGTTCTTTCACTAATAGCGGCCTCACCATAAGGATTTGAGAGCATTCGATGAGCCTCAGCCGCAGATTTCTTCATATTGAAACAAAAAATTAAAACCTCCCGCAAATGACGAGAATTTGGCTCGTAAACTGACATCTTCAATCGAGAATAACTTTATGATGCAGACACAAATCGACTAATGTTTCTATGGGGGTATGTTGACAAATGCCCAAGTTTATTGTATGACGTCTATGATCTATTTATTTCGACCACCACTTACCGCTAAAGTAATCTATAGGAAAACGGCGGAAGCAAAGTTGTATACCTAATATAATTATTGCGTCAGATGTTGAGGCGAAGCTCTGTACGGAACAATACTCGCTTGCGACTTGTTGAATTTTCAACACCTTTTGCTTTCGGTATATTGAACTTATCTGCATACAATATCTGTTCTTGATGAGATAAGATCGGCGCAGTGCGTTTATCTTCAATGAGAGACTATATATTGCGTTTGATAACTGTTTTGCTCTCGGGATATTTCGATCGTGTGTAACCCATACAGCACACTAACATTGAATCAATATCTCAGAAACGTTGATTTGCAACATTGCGAACATTGCAGTAACATCGAAAGATTCAATGTTGAAGAGACATTGCAGAAACGTCTAATGTTCATTGAATGGCATATCTGTAAGACATAGAAAATGTTTTTCATATTAATTAATTCAATGTTACTATTAAAATAAGTATTATTGATTAATCATCATAATTCAGAACACACAAAATTATAATTGAAAAAAAACGCTTCCCCCATTTGGGAATTAATTTCCTTATTTTCCTAAGCGGTCACCCAGCCAATTTTGTACGCTATCCAACGATGCTTAACCTCTGCAATCGTACGGAAACTGCAACTTCGATAATTCACGAACACTGAATGTTAGTGGATTGTGACGTGTATAGATATGTAAAAAGACCACGACATCGCGCATTTGACCATGCAAACAATACAAATATATGCAAACGTTCTGCATGCGCGGCCGATTCTCGTAAACATATATCGTTTAGAAATGAATTTTGTTTAAAAGATCAATGTAAATTTTCTAGTTTCATGGCATTTTATTTTTGTTCATTTTTGACATAAAATAGATTTCGATATACAATATATAATAATGTATTCAATGTTGTTTCAACATTGCAGCATTAACAATCAATATGGAAAAATCAATAAAAATTCAACTTATGATTCAATTTATTCAATATTGTTTTAATGTTGCAGCAACATGAATAATCAATGTAGAAGAATTAATATAAATACAACATTGACAATTATTCAATTTTGCAACATCTCAACAACATTCTTTCAACGTTCTGTGCTGTATGGGTAATGTTTTCGTGTCTATGCGATCTTCTATGGTATCCCATGCGATGAGAGTTCTGATCGAGGAAGTATATTAGGTTGCAAAATTAAATGTTCTCGGTCTCGCAATAGCGAGATTATATTTAGCGGCGTAGATGAGCGCGAGTATTATGTTATAGACAATCGACGGATTTTAGAATCAACCTCGTATTTGCTTTTCTTTTCAGTAATTCTCTTTGTATCTGCGATTCTCTTCTCATATTGTATTTTTTCTGCGCGGCACTCGTTCTTTTTCTTTGTTACTACTATTTTATTTTATTTTATTTGTTACAATAAATGCGCTCGTATTTGCCACTTAGTAATAGTTTTTTTTACCCGGTTCTTTCATTCTTGAATTTCTTTTCCATCTTTCTTCTCGGATAATCCTTACGTAACACTCAGTCTTTTTGCCGTTAAGTAGAGTTAGTTAGCTCTCACGTCTTTTCGGTTTTTCGATATTCGCGATCCTTTATATTGATGTAGTTGACGTCATTTTCGAGTGTCTTTCACCTATTCTCATGACTTGTGATTCTTGCTCTATTGTGTGAGCTGTATATCTTAATCGGAAGGTCTCTAAGCTCTCCTCTGCTCCGATCCGCAGTTTCCCGGGTGCGCTTTCGCGTGCACTTCAAAGTGAAAAAGCGCGTAACAATTTATGCATGTGCCCAATGCTGAAACCGGTTTCGTTCAACTCTAATCATCTCAAACTTAAGAACTTATAATACAGATTACGTGTAAAAGAAGCTCGTTATTATTCACATTATTTGCTTCATTTCTTAAAACTTGATCGTAATTTTAGTAATAATACTTAAGAATTCTTACTAATATTGATGAAATTAGGTTTATTTAACGTATTTTTATGTAAAATGAACAAATCTGACAAAAAAAGTGTCATTCTGCTTCATAAACCGAGATATTAATCATTAAAGTAATGACTATTCAGGTTAGAAAATCTGTCAGTCACGAAATACTACAATGCGAGCATGCGCTGCGGTCACATTTTTATTCTTTATAGCCACATACGCATACGTTGTAGGTATTTCTCAGTGGATTTTATTCAAAAATGCATCAAATGAACCTAATTTTATCAAAATCAATGAGAAAGACAGAATTTTTGAATATTATTACTGTAATTTTCGTTTATGACACGACAATTTTCGTTTATGAAACTTAAGATTATCTCACTTTTGTTTCGTATACTCATTAACATATCCTGTTGCAAATTCTCATGTTTTTTTATGGATTCTTATAGAGGACTATAAGATTTTGTAGGAGTTTATGTAGTTACCTATAAGATTTGCGCAGCATGCATAGGTATAGGACATTCATAGGAATGCAAATAAAATAATAGAAGTATCTATAGAAATGTAGATAAATGCCCCATGAGAACTGGTCTATAGGACATATAGTAACATAAAACATATAGTAACGTAAAACAAAGAAGAGGTGTCCCATGGAGATTGAAAATGCCTATAGGTTACCATAGGACGTATGCACATCTCTGTCCTATGTGCACTTACATGTTCCTATACGTCAAAATGTGGTATCCTACAGGTATTTAATCCCCATGAGGCATCTCTTCCGCATTCCTATAGGTACTTATATCAACTTGAGAGAATAATTCGTAACTCCTATAAACTGGAAGTCACGATAATAGTTAATAAATGAAGTATATTCCACGTCAGATAAAAAAAAATCCTGACTGCCATAAAGAAAATATATACTCATGACTTTTTTGAGTCACCAAACACTTGTTTATCACGTGACTTTCGGCTTTTGGAGTTATGGAAAAATTATCTTATATTTTTACGGAATTACATCAGTTGGCTACTTATAGTATTTTGTGTACACACTTTAATATGTAAATTATAGAGATTACATAAAGTATCTCAGAATATTTGTGTATTTTGGAACTATACAGGATATCTCTAAATATTTGAAACTATTTTTGTGTATAAATAGAGCGGATTAAACTGAACTGGAAAGTTCTCTATCATTTTGCAATTTTTGCAATAGTTAGTTTCTAAAAATTGCCGAATAAACGGATAAAATCGACGCATAAGATAATTTTAAGATATTTTCTTCAGAATTCTTTATGACATATTTTAAAGATGTTTTTCAAAGAATTCTTAAAGATACTTTGTTTTCAATCTTGAACTGATTTTTTAATCCAATAAATTAGATTCATTCAATCTCTCCTTGGGACTGAAATTATTCAGTCCAAAGTTTGGATTCAAACGCATTTCAGTTTAAGTTAAACTGAAATACCGCTTGAAATCAGTTCAAGAGAGATAGAAAGTCTGGCTGCTTTCATAAAATGAGAAGTTTCATAAATGTTTGTTTAACATTTACATGAGCGTTTGCAAGAATTTGTTGAGAATTCAGAAACGGTCAGTAGAGTTCATAAAGCGGAAATTGCAATGCGTTGGAAGGCATTTTCTGACGAAAATAAGAAGTTTCAGAAATGTTTGTTTGACGTTTACATGAACGTTCAGTTCAAATATTGAGCCTACTGAACGCAGATATTTTATCAAAAAAAAGGTACAAAATTTTTCATTGAGAAGTCTCATCATACCATGTCTTTTATCCTATTTGATGTGATTTTCTAAATACGACAAATTGAATTTTATTGTGTCCCTCTAGTGGCGACGTTGTGCACTGCTTAAAAATTGAATATGTAGAAGAATGTTTGCTAAACGGAGAAAAAGCGCTTGTGTTATGGGGTTGAGGAAAACGTTTTTTGGGCGTCTTTAAGCTGTTTGCGTAAAAGCCTTACAAAATGTTTACTGAGTTTCAATAACTTGCCACATTGGAATAGCGTTTGTTGAACGAAAGAAAAATGCTTGTCTCACAGTATTAAGAAAAGCGTTTGCTAAATGTTTGAAAAATCTAACAGTGAACTCTCTGCACGAAGGTGCATCAGTGTTTACTGAGCACCCTTTAAAAAGCATTGCTTTAGCTTTACAGAAATTTCATGAAATAATACATACTGTATTTTATAAGCGTTCTGAAAGTACATACATAAAATTTCTTGATGTACATATATTTTTGTATTTATTATTGCTATTATAAAATATAAATTTAATAATATTAAAAAGGACAAAAATATTTAAGATAATAAAAGCGATATATTTATGAAGAAGCGAGCAATAAGTATAAAATATCGAAAAATTAGAGATAAAAATTAAAACTATATGACATGAAAACAGATTTAATATGTTCTTATTGTAATTCTTAATATATTATTATTGCATTTTTAATATTATAGGAAAGATCCCCATTATGAGATACCATTTTAAGTAAATGTTAAAAATCTATGGGCAAAATTAAAAAAATAATTGATCATTTTGAAGCGAATTTAATAAGCTTTAAGATAATGTCATGTATACTTAATTCAAATTTTATTTTTTTTTGAAAATTAAAGCAACATAAAAAGTGAATAAATCGCAAAGTCAAAAAATTAAACTCCTAATACGAGATGCCCCAAGAAATCGATAATAAAACGTAAAATAGATCAGTATTGCAATTAAAAAACTTTATTTAACGTTTCTAAAATACCAACAAACACAGTCACTGTGCGCGCAAAATGAGAATAAATTGTACCTAGGACTCGTCTTCAGATAATTGAAATTAACCATCGCAGAAAAATAGACACTCGATGTTCATTCCTTTTTATTATTTTACAATAACATTTATACTTTAGCAACGATTTTCACTATGACATGGGAGCATGGGTTATTTCATATTAGCAATACCCTGAGTATCTCATATTACAATTTCCATGCCTTATGATTTTACGATCATCAAATCTAACTTCTATAATTAAGGAATTCAATATCCTCGTATTTTTCTATTAGTATGCTTATTCTATCACTACATGAAGAATTTATTGTAAAATATTTACATGTTAAATAATAAATAAGGTTTAGAAGCTCATCTCAGTGAAACTTGAAGATATCTAAATTTTAAAATCTTTTTTATAACGATTACAGACATAATTTAATAATGAATTTTTCACTAAATAGAAAATTTTAAATTAATTAAATTTTCAAGAACAATAAATTTATAGTGGAACCAATAGATAGTGGAACAAATAGATAGCGTCTAGTTTACCGATTAATTTAGCTGAAACGCTGCTATCTCATATTAAGCGTTTATCTCATAATAGAAGGTTTTCCTCTATTCTATATGTTTTCTATATTTCTATATGTTAACTATATTTTCTATATTTCTATATTTTCAAACTATTTTTTTTACATTGCTTTATACATATATTCTTTCAATGTCATATTATTTCAACATTAATTTCATATTGCACGTATGTTTACTTGCAATGTTACTCAAACTGGAATCACAAGTAACTATTAGAGTCTCAAAAGTATCTATTGGAGTCTTACTAGTAACTATTGGAACATCAATAGTTACCAATAGTAATTATTGAACTTTAATAGTTTTTTTTCGTATAGGGTACATCATACATATAATTTAATTATTAATCTCAATTGATCTTAATTTTTTATAAGACACTTATGAAATATGTAGAGTACACTGAGACAAATGTTTTGTACATATAATCATTTTTGATTTATGACTAACAGAAACTTTCTTTATCATAAAAATTGTGTTGTTCTTATCGAAACTTGGTTATTCAAACTAAATTTAGAATAACCAAGATTTGGTTATTCAATGTAAATTCTGTTAAATTCGATCCAAAACTCTCTCTCTCTCTCTCTCTCTCTCTCTCTCTTTCTCTCTCTCTCTCTTTCTCTCTCTCTCTCTCTCTCTCTCTCTCTCTCTCTCTAGCTCTCTCTTTCTCTCTTTCGTTTGGATGCCGTTTGAATATATTACAAAATGCATTCTATTATAAATGTATAAAGATGAATTTGTTAGTAAAAATATAGGTTCAGGAAATTCATTAACTTTCTTCCCTTTAATATACTTCAATCCATTAATGCCTAATACAGTCGTCATAACATCAAACTGAATATGTGATTCAGCATAAGCGAAAAAAAAATTACTAATATTTTTTCGTTTTGCAAAATTGATTGTTTAGACGATAATTGTTTAAACAATTATTGGGAGTACAAATAAGTTTCCGCCGTTTGCAAAAGACGGCGCCAATAAACTATAGTTAAAATTGTTTGATGTAAAACGACATATCGTAAGATTGGACATCCGGCAACATCAATCTTGAAATATTAGCGATTTTGTATCAGCATATATTTTTTTTTGTACGAAAATGTCGAGTTTTGAGCCGAATAAGCGAGAACTTTTGATTTACTTCTTTACTTCTTTAATTTGAAGAAATCTGCAGCTGAGGCTCATAGATTGCTTGTAGAAGCATATAGTAATGCTGCCTTAAGTGAGAGAAGTTGTCGTGAGTGGTTTCAAAAGTTTAAGAACAGTGAATTTGATGTCGAAGACAAAAAACGTAGTGGAAGGCCGAAAGTGTACGAAGACGCGGAATTGGAAGCATTATTGGATGAAGATTCGTGCCAAATGCAAAAAGAACTTGCACTTACATTAGGAGTGACTCAAAAAATTTCATATCGTTTGAAATCATTGGGAATGATTCAAAAGCAAGGGAATCCATATCCAAAGAAGATAATCCAAAGAAGAGGAAATCATAGGGACCTGGCCATGCTTCAACATCGACAGCCAAGCCGAATATTCATGGAAAAAAACTCATGTTGTGTATTTAGTGGAATCAGCTTGGTATATTATGAGTGTTTGTTCAAACCGAACGAGATCATTACCGGGGCTCTCTGCCGAACACAATTGATGAGATTGAGCCGAGCACTCAAGGAAAAACGCGCCCACTACTACTCCAGGCATGACAAAATTATTCTCCTGCATGATAATGCTCGACCACATGTTGCGGCGCCGGTCAAAATCTTAGAAACATTCAAATGGGAAGTTCTACCCCACCCGCCTATTCTCCAGACATTGCTCCTTCCGACTATCACTTGTTCCGATCGATGACGCATGGCCTGTCTGAGCAGCACTTCACATCAAATGAAGATACCAAAAATTGTATCGATGATTGGATATTCAAAAGATGAAGCATTCTTCCGACGTGGTATTCACATGCTACCAGAAAGGATGGGAAAAAGTAGTGGCTAGTGATGGCCATTACTTTGAATAAAATATTATGTACCATTCTTTTACAATAAATGCTTAATTTTTTATAAAAAAACGGCGGAAACTTATTTGTATTTAATTGTAATTGTAATTAAATATTTCCCAATATTTAAAAATGCCCATTTTTTTTATATTAAAAGTATCATTCGATTTTATATTGGAAAACAAGAAACTTTTATTTTTTGTATTTTTTTGATCCGGTGCTTTGTTTGTGCAAAAAATTGTTACAAACGCTTTGCATGCGCATCGGCTTCCGCTCATGCTCTGGGTATTGCATATTGTTCTTTGATTTTCCGGTTTTGATCATTCGTCTTTCCTCTCATTTTGAGGTGCCTCTATGAGTTCCCTCGCCTCTCACTGAACTCAGGATGCTTTCTCATTCAAGTCTAAAAAAGTACCCCAAGTTCAGTGAGAATTCGTAGAATGGCACTTTTAGTTTTTAAAAAACGGGTATTTTTAAACAATTTGTTTAAACAATTATCGTTTAAACAATCAATTTTGCAAAACGAAAAAATACGGGTAATTTTTTTTTTATGCTATGAATCACGTATTCAGTTTGGCGCTGTCACGGCTGTAGGCATGGACCTTAATGGGTTAAGATCATTAAAATTGATTTCATCATTAATATGAACATTAACTATTCATTTTGTTATTTTATTTAAAAAATAGCTTTTTCATAGAAGTCCATGCGAATTACTTTTATTTTAACCCGAAATAAAATTCTTTATAAAGTATCTCCAAAACCGACGGAAATATACTTTAATTTTTTTATATGCG
The DNA here is from genome assembly GCF_001594045.1 of Atta colombica. NCBI lineage: Eukaryota > Metazoa > Arthropoda > Insecta > Hymenoptera > Formicidae > Atta > Atta colombica. The sequence continues at coordinate 53,491 of NW_017259533.1, read as the reverse complement.
TTTCATAATAGCATATAAATATTAGAATATATTAAATAAGCTCGAATATATGTATAGAATAAGTAAATAAATTTTAAAATACGAAGCTCTTTTTTCATTGTTTAACCCTTCATGGTCATATGGTACTTCAAAAAAGCCACATGATAATTACTATTTTGGGTTAAAATGGCCGAACCGTTTCTGAAGTGTTATTAAATCACTAGTATTGATTCCATTCTTCAAAAAATTACAATATATAACTTTATTTTTTAAGAAAATGGAACAATCATGTTGTAGTGAAAAATTTAATTTTAACTCTTAAAAAAAAATTATAAACATGTTAATTTCGGAAAAATGAATATTTTTTTTACTTAAAAAAAATCATAACTTTTTAAATTTGTTAAGCTTATAAGGATGCAAGTCTAGAAACTCGGATTTTTAATGAAGCCTTTAATTTTTCTCATATACTCTATACACAGCGATCGTTCCACGCGCCTGCTCGGAATCTGTCTGCTCGGAACATTGTTCCGTCCAACCATCTCGCCGACAACTCGTAAGATTCTACGCGGACCAATCATAATTTGGCATCACTTTGACTTTAAAATGCGAGAAATAAACACAAATATCAATGATCTTCTAAACCGTTCAAACAATGACATGGATCGCGTGGATCAGACCACGTGGAATTCATTATCTTTAGATAACTCTAGAGAATTCGTCAACATTACAATATTTTTGAATGCAGTTTTAGCCTAATACTCTTGAGGTGATGTACTTAAAAAAAAAAAAAAATAGTACGGTTACACACGTAAAAAGTATTTATTTTGAAGATAGAAGATGATAGTCTTTTAGATGTAAAAAATTCCGGTAAAAGGCTATTTATTTAAGTTAATATTAATGTAAAAATTATTATTAATATTGAAGACAAATATAAGTGAAATCATAGGCACAGTCATAGGCACAATGGACATTCTTTCCTCGTTTTTTAGCCTTACTTGTTGAAGGACACAATCACAATCTTGCTTATTTTTGCAATTTAATGCAAAAATATAAATCACAAATTTTTTGAACAAAAACGACGTGTTGGTTACACTTGCTGACACTTTAATCTAAGAGAAAAACGCTTTTTGCGCGAATGGCTGTTAAATGCTTACTAACAGTCCGATTAAAGCTGAAAATTTTTATTGATAGTTGAAGTTTTAAACTTTCAGTCGATGGTAGATACGCGTCCTTTCAATGTCAGGAAGGTTCTGAAATCTAACGTGAAAGATGATGCTCGAGTCATTTTAATCCAGAAGGATCATGAAGGGTTAAGACAATTTTAATTAATTTGAAGTAATTTTATTTAATTTGAAATTTAAAAAATATGTTAAAAAATAAATTGTATTAACATGAAAATACATTTGCTATCTGGAAAAGAAGAGCTGTAAGCTTAAATGCAATATCATCCTTTTTTATGCATATATACTTACTCATAAAACGCGTTAGAGTCGATGATACGATAAAAGTAAAAGATTCAATATTTTTATTTTAAAGTACAATATTCAATCTTTTATTTGAATCTTTGTCTCTAATATAATGGATTTATACATTAGCTAAGAATGTAAAAATATGTTTTCTTCTAATTTTTCTATAAAATTTGACGTAACAGAATATTTGTGCGGATTCGGATTCAGCGAAGATTATATCGCTTTTTTCCCAGCCCACAAAAATCTAAAATTTGTAAACTTTGGATAATTTTTTTTATCTAATTTTTTTTATCTAATTTGTAATATAAAAAAGTTAAGCAGCCATAATTGAAGAATTTTTTATTTATAAGATAAAACCTGCCAATTGAGCTATTTATATTTTATGTTACTTTATTTATGCGCAAAGATTGATTTTTGTAAATATCAATAATTGTAATATTATTTCACAGTAATGTAAAATCACTCTGGAGGCCAGAATACGGTGCTTATATGCTTGAAGGAACTCCAGGAAAACCATATGGAGGATTATTAGCTCATTTTAATGTTGTTGAAGCTAATATGCGCTATCGAAGGCAAGAAGCAACAAAATTACTTCATTCTAACGAAGTCTTAATGTCATTAACTATTTTTCCAAGGTAACTATGAAAAGATATCGTTGCCATAATATTTCGTATTTGGTGGTACTTTTTAAATTAGTTTTATTATTTATGTTGCAGAGTAGGAGCTCCTGATTTTACTGATCCTCTTACTCATCCTACACCCAATACTGGTGCTTCTAGGAGTTTATTTTTTCCTGACGAAGCTATATATCCTGGCCATCCACGTTTCAAGACATTGACCAGAAATATTAGAGAACGTCGTCGAGAGAAAGTTGCTATAAACATTCCTAGTATGTAACAGTATTATGAACGACATCAGTTTCTTAATTAATTTATTTTGAGAATCAAATATACTTAAAAGTCGACAGAAGAGACTATAGAGATCTTTAATTGGAGACAAATTTCTTCATGCTGAAATTACTGAGCAACACTTTAATTTAATACAAATTAATATTCGAAATTAAGAAAATCATTTAAAGACTCATATCGAACTAATTTTTTTTTTAAAAGACAAAAAATTCATTTTGATATCTCATCTGATGTGTATTATAATGCAATTGAAGTGCACATAATTTTTATTTATTCATTCGATGGCGCAACATCCCAAAGTCGGAGCCTTTCGTATATATCCGTGATGCGCACGCAGAATATACATAAACGTATGGATACAATTTCGGTTCTGAATGGCAGTTTGAGAATGCCGTTCAGAGAATGTCCATGTACGCGAAATCGGAACGACGGAACAAATTTCTTATTAGAGAATTGAGTTAACTAGAATTTCCGTAAGAATTTCTTTGTCAATCCCATATAGTCGGAACGGAATAGTAACAGAATGGAATTTTGGTAACAAAATATATTTTACTCTTATAATTCAATATTTTTGAGTATTCACAGTAATGTTATATAGGTAGATAATTGCACAAATTGTGCATATTAATCGCATTTAAATAACGAAATATCGAAATAAACAAACAAATTAACAAATTCAAACAAATTAACTTGTAATTGAGGTAACTCTTCGTTCCGTTATTATTCTGTTCCAACTACATGGAACTAGTAAAAAAATTTCTTATAGAACGGAATTCTAGTCAACTCAATTCTCTAATAAGAAATTCGTTTCGTTGTTCTAATTCCGTGTACATGGGTACACCACCGTGTATACAACAATTCTCTGTCACCTTTGATGTTAGTATTTCCCAAAATGGAATGCGCATGCGCGAAATAAATAAGTTCCCAGTAGCGCCATCTGAATATCTTTCTTAGTTGCTCTTTATTTTCTCGCTCTCGCTCTCTCTCTCTCTAAAACGTCTGTACATCAAATCAATTTAATCTAAATGTTTAATCTAAAAGTTTAATCTAAATAAAACTATTAGAAATAGATTTAATTGTATTTATTATTAAATGTAATTTAATGCACAAAAATAAAATAAAACGCTGCAAAATAAAAAAAAAATACAACAATAAGAAGATAAAATTATATAAATGTTGTATGATACAAATATTATACTAAAAATATTTTAATTAACGACTGCAGCACACGATGCTTATTTTTCTGTTAGATCGCTTGCGTTTTAATAAATTATTAGAATTGCACACAAAACACAGATTTTCTAACTAAAACGAAAGCAATACAGCTGGAAAACAAACAACATACTTAAAGAGAACAGTATTTAAATGCAGGTTTGAAAGAGAGAACGGAAAAAAGAAGAAGTGAGATAGAAATTTAGATGACGTTATTGGACAACTTACTTATTTCGCGCATGTGTACTCCATTTTGGAAAACATAAAATCAGGAAAGTTGCGCTACTGTAACGACACTCTGAGAAATTTTCTTGACAATAGATACTCTTGGTGGTTTACCAGACCACCGAAGAGGAGGTCGAGACGAGTGAAAATTTCTTGGATTTGCTGCGGATCAAACCCGAGTCTCCTACATAGACTCGCGCGTTGTCCACTATGCTACGCTCGTGCTCGTAAATAATTATTTATTATAATTTTATTATAATTTATTATAATTTATTATAATTTATTTATTATAATTTTTTTTAATTATGAAACTACGAAAGCGCGTACAGAGCTAGATTTTGCAAATTGATTCTTGAAAAATTATAATCTTATTTATTATAATTTTTCAAAAATCAATTTAAAATCCAATTCTGTACACGCTTTCGTAATTTCATAAAAAAAAGAAACCAAAAAATTCTCATCATGTATTACCTTTTAAGAAATAAAATGTCAGCATGATATCAACATGCAAATAAGGAGTATATTGTATATTTTATCATAATGTTTTGAGAGAAAAATTGCAAAATTTTTGTTAACAGGTTTTATAGCTTTATAAAATATAAGTTAAAACAAATTTCGTGGTAAAATATTTTTTCTACTAAACAATACACAGGGTATATCAAAAATTTGGAAACGGTCAAATATCTTGAAAAAGCAAAGCATTTTTGGGAAAAATGTTTCCAATAAAAATTGTAGGGTTTAAAAAGATTTATTCACTGATCACTTGATCACATCGTTTGACCTTGAGTGGCAAAATCAGGTCGAGGTCAAATCAATTTTTGTAATATACTATTTTTTATGCTAGAATCTAATAACTGGTGTTAAAAGCTTTTTAAAACACTATAATAAAATTATTTTTCATTAAATATTTTTTTAATTAGGCTTGAAAGTTAAATAGAAATCATCGACATTAGTACTATCAGAGGTGTCTGTCCGATGACTTTTAAATATTGTCTTTTAAACATTATCAGGATCATGGATCTGGGTAATATTTGTTAAGATCAAGATTATTAGAAGTTGTATTTCTTATTTTCATTTTTATGCAAAAATGAAATTTTAGTACCAAAATGAATATAATAGGAATAATTTTTAATGGTCTTGGCCTTGAACAAATGTTATCCAGATTATGATCCTGAACAACATTCAAGAAGTTTTAGTCTTTTATACTATTATTAATGCTGGTAATACTTATTAAATATTTGTAAATGTAACATTATTTTTTGGTTATATTAAACAAACATTTGTTTGGCATTTGCTCTGATACAATGTTTCACACACACACACACACACACACCACACACACACACACACA
>NW_017259533.1:36265-48335 GCF_001594045.1 Atta colombica | reverse complement strand
CCCCCACACACACACACACACCCACACACACACACACACACAGAGAGAGAGAGAGAGAGAGAGAGAGAGAGAGAGAGAGAGAGAGAGAGAGAGAGAGAGAGAGAGAGAGCCCCTATTATGAGATACCGAGATCATTTTGTTCAAAGAAGTTTATGGGCAGAATTTAAAAAATAATAGGTCATTTTGAAGGGAATTTAATAAGCTTTAAAATAAGGTTACATAAAATTTAATTCAAATTTATTTTTTTGGAAAATTAAAGAAAGTAAAAAGTGAGCAAATCGCATAATCTAAAAATTGTGCTCTTAATATGAGACGTCCCGAGAAATCGATAGTAAAACGCGATCATAAGTAATCGATAGTAAAGTATTGCAATTAAAAAACTTTATTTAATGTTTCTAAAATACCAACAAACACAGCCACTGTGCGCGCAAAATGAAAATACGATACATTGTACCTAGGACTCGTCTTCAGATAATTGAAATTGAGCATCGCAGAAAAATAGGCACTCGACGTTCATTCTGATTGTCCTTTTTATCATTTTATAATAACATTTATACTTTAGCAACGATTTTCATTATGACATCGGAGCATGGATTATTTCATATTAGAAATACTCTGGATATCTCTTACGATTTCCACACCTTACAGCTTTACGATCATCAAATCTAACTTCTGTAATTAAGTAATTCAACATATCCCGTATTTTGCTATTGATATTGATGACGTCACTTTTTCTATTAGTACTCTATTATTACATGAAGAATTTATTCTCAAATATTCCCAAATATTTATTTATTAAATAATAAACAATTTAAAGGCTCATTCTCAATGGAACTTGAAGTATCTAAATTCTAAAATCTTTTTTTACGATGATTAGACATGATTTTAATAATGATTTGAATAATATATTTTCTACTAAACAGTTTTAATTCCAACAATAAATTCATGGTGGAACCAATAGATAGCATCTAGTTTAGCGATTAGCTTAGCAGAAACGCCGCTATCTCATATTAAGCGCTTATCTCATAATAGGGGGCTTTCCTCTATTTCAATCTTTCATTTCTGCATAATTTTTTACAAAAAATTTCCTATACTTATATTATTTCTAAGGATGCTCATCTTAGTTTACTCCGAGATAAAGGAATATGAGCACTGGACGGATAATAAGAGCACCCACCATTTTAACATTTGCATTAAAATAATAATAATCAATTTCAATACTAAAATACATATAATAAAACATCAACAAATCTATCAAATGGTATGCATACGATTTGTTTTATTCTTCAGTATGTTAGATATATCAAAAAATATTTCCTTAAGATGTTCATAATATCTACTCTACCCGATACAACAAACATGCATTTACACAGATATTACGCGGTATTACGAAGAACCATTGTATATTTTCTGTTCTTTTAGAATACTTAATAAATCCTTATTTCTGTATTACATTGCAAAAGCTGGTGTATTAGTCCGGATCTACAATAGATTTTTTAAGCCTTAAACCATAAAAAATGAACGAATCACAGTCGATTATTCTCTTCGCATTCGACTGTAGTCAATTTCTTATGATTTAAGGCTTAAAACATCTATTGTAGATCTGGACTTAAATTCTTATTAATACTCATTTCTTTTTCTGTCACGAGCTAATCTTATTTTTAAAATCTTTCGAAGCGCTAATCCGTGAATAAGATTTACAATTATTTCAACTATTATCTTACTATTGATCTTGATCTCTGTTATCTTTGTACTTTTGTCGTTGGTAAATTAAATTATGAGTTGTCTTCAGTTATTTCAACTTTACATTAGAAATTTGAGGATTAATGGATCTAATTCCATACATAATGCAATATAATTTTTCAATTTTGTGTATACTTGTTGTATACTTGTTGTACTGTAATCGATGTATTTTTTTGGATATTTATTATATTACTATCATAAACGATTTATTATTACCAGAGCCTAGATTAAAGTTCTGAAATTGTGTCAGCCATAACTAGCTCTCTCTCTCCATTACACCTCATCCCGCCTCAACGTGGCTATCGCTCATCATTCGGTTTCGGGCGAGTGGGGGAGAATTGTAAAGAACGCGTTCGAATCGAATCGTACAGTGATCAAAAATATCGATAAGCTGGCCAAAATCTCAAAATTTATCTGATCCGTATGAAAATTAGCAAACATGGGTTTTCATGATTGCTGATTACAAAATTCAGCATCGAAATTACAGAAAACAAAATGGCGGATAATATAATAAATTTGTCAATTATATTTGTCTAAAAATTTATACACATATATTTTTAGAGTTGTTGATTATAAATCCGGTATACAAAAAAGCAATATGGCGGAAAAAATTATGTTCTTATGTTCTATTCAGAATCAGATGCATTTTGAGGTACAACAGTTTGATATGATGGAATTTATAATATAATATACAGAAATATATACTCTTATTCCAATTGCAATTCAAGTAATGGCATCTTTAATTCTCTGTTAAAAATCATTACTCTTCGAGAAAGACTATTGTGCAGTTGTAAATTAAAACAAATTAAAAATTAAACGATAGTATATAATAGAGTATATACAGTATATAATAGAGAGCACCTTTAAGGTCAAAGTTAGAAGTTTCGAATAATATAATATTTTTAGTTGAATTTAATTAATCTCAAATGTGATTGTGTGCCGAAACATTCGAACATTAAAACACAATCAATCTGAGATGCTAATAATCGCGAGCCGAAACATTCGGACAGTTGCGAATATATATAATCCTCCCTTTATTTCAAATAAGAAACTTTTATTGCGAAAAATATTACTTCAGCTAAGATTTGAACTCTCGACTTTCCGAGGCGAGTATCTTAGCCAGCTCGGCCACTGAGGCTTCAGAAATATTTTTCGCAATAACTGACATGTATAGTGAGAGAACGCGTAACCAGGCAGCGTATTTAAGAAATAGAAACCGAATTAATATAACAACATATTATATAATAATATAGTACAGAGATTAATTTAAGATTAATGAAACAAGAATATTATTCGAAACTTTCAACTTTTACCGAAAAGCGTTTTCTACCATATTATGTTAAATTTCACAAAATTTTATATATTATTCATATAAAAAATTTGATATCAACAATTGGCACAAAGTTAAATCCTATACCAACTATACCAAATTATATATAATCTTTGTAGTACTATCTTTAACTTTTATACAATGAAACTTAAATATATATTTTTGTATTCCTTTTTTGAATTGAATTATTTTATTATTCCGATGACTTTAATTCTTTTCATATGAAATTTTTTGTATCGCAATTCATTCAAAAATATTTTCTTTTCTAATCAAAGTCGTAATTATTTAATTCTCTATTATTCAAAATCTTATGAACATTGTTACATCTATTCAAGTGTTATCAAAATCTAAAAATCTAAAGACGTAAACACTTTGCGCTGCTAGATCGAATAAGAAAAACTGTAGAAACGAAAAAATTTTAATAATAATTGATAAAAATAAATTATAGAAGATAATCACAATTTTAATGTAATACTGAATTTTTTACTTTCAAGGGAACGTTTCTTATTTTTTTTATTATAAATATTATATTCATGTTTTTAGTACTATATTATATTGTGCAGCATATCTAGCAGTGCCAAGTATTTACTTCTTTAATTTTTCTTATTAAAGAATGGATTTTTTATTAAAATAAAAATTCTTATTAAAGAATTAGACATTTGGAACGGAATAGGAAAATGATTCAATAGGAACATAAAAATATATATCTATAGATTTCATTGTACAAAAATTTATGATAATATTTGGATTATATTCCTTATTTAATTTATTATGTTTGATACGAGTTTTAATTTTTCGGCGAATCGGCGAACGTAGAGTCTCGCGAGACCGGCGAGTTATAATTGTTAATCTTTTTTTAACTGTGAAGAAAAGAAATAAATGGATATTTTCTATGATAAATATATATTTTTATTTCCCCTTCTACATATTTGAAATAATTTATTACATATTATAATAAAAAACTGCTTTTCAAACGTTTTAAAACAATTTCATTCTTGGGTCACTTATGATCCTGCGTTCGCCGTGTATGCGAGTATCACGACATCCGCTGTTGGAGGATTAACTTGGCGCCAGTTGTGATACTAAATTTTTTATAGTTTTATACGAATGATATATATCATTAGAATTAAATAAATAACAAAGTTAGTACCAGTTGAGTTTTATTTTTTAATTTGGTAGAATTAACTTGATTAATTAAAACTTTATCGTTTAATTTTTAATTTGCTTTAATTTGTACAACAGTCTTTTTCGAAGAATAATAATTTTTAACAGAAAATTAAAGCTGCCATTATTTGGAAATATATAATAAATGGGTTGGAATAAAAGACCTTCAATAAGAATATTTTTGATGAAGAATTAAAACTACTACTACTTGAGTTGGAATAATATTATAAATAATATTATACGTAAGATTCATTTAGGTTCTATTCGAGAAGCATCTGTATTCTTAGCGCCTTTTTTATCTTTTTTTAAAGATAATTTTTTATACGAATGATACATATAATTAGAGTTAAATAAATAACAAAGATAGTACCATTTAGATTTTACTTTCTAATTTGATAGAATTTAATTTAGTTAGTTAAAATATTATATGCTCAGTATGTAACATTTTTTCCCAGGAAGTTATAAAAAAATAGAGATCGATGATCAATAAATCGTATTTTCATTATCATTTCCTTACAATAGTTAATAAATATAATATATAATTTTGTTTCCGTTTGTTTCCCTTTTGATGCGTATTAAGTTAGACACAAATGAAAGATCTTTTAGATCACTTTATCATTATCATTTTCCTAGCTTAGATGATAAATATCAGCGTATAATTTTATTTTTGTTCAATCTCTTTTTGTTATGTATTAACTTATAAACAAATAGATATTACTGAGGAATAAATCGCTTTTTCATTATCATTTCCTGACTTAGTTAACAAATACAGGCGTATAATTTCATTTCCATGTAATCTTCTTTTATCAAATTAAATATCAAGTTATGAACAAATAGAGATCGGTGCCGAATAAATCATTATTATCTTCTATCTTTATTAACAGATTTATAGTGTATAATCGTTTTCATTCGATTTCCTTGCGTTCTATGTATTAAGTCATAAATAGAGATCGATGATGAATAAACCGCATATTCTTTATCATTTCCTAGCTTAATTAATAGAGTAAAAATTGCTTATTTTGAGATACCTTTTTTTAAAGCTTGTAATTAGGCTTGTAATTTATTTAATTTGTAACCTCAATTTCTATTTTCAAATTTATACGAAATATATTTAAGTTTAATCGCCAAAAGTTAGTAATCGATAATAGCTGTACTTTGTTGTATGTGAAATTTTTTAGATAATTATGTAGTATATACTGTAATGACGTTTTCCGTCGTAAGACCCGACTGAACAGCGCAGCTCTGACGTTCTGGATCCTTCCACTTTTTATAAGACGTATCTGTGCCCTTTTAGCGTTGTCTCGTCTCGCATTTATCTCGTTTATTTGGGTGTCCTGCAGATTTTTGGCGTCGGTCTATCGTTCTTTCGTGCGCTAGCGTATCGTGAGTTTTACAAGATAATTGGCGACCTCCCTTGCGTTCTTGTGAATTTTGCGTCGTCTCACCGGATAGATGAAGAAAGAGTCAAGACCGAGAGTCGGAAGAGGAGCGATTGAGGACGGATTGACCCAGGGGGCCCAGCATTCTACAAGACGGATAGCAGATAATATCGCTCCATATTTTGATATTTTTGCTTTGGTCCGAAACATGTTCTATCACTATATTACAGGCGCATGGCGGAAAGATCACGAGAACAGCTGCCGATGGCCTGTACGCCTAAATGTCGGCGAGAGACCCCATGACAGAGCTTGTGGAGATCGGAACCAAAGTCGGAAGCGAAGGCACCGACTACTGGAACGCCAATATCGAGATGCGAGTCTCCCGCAAAACCAAGATCCGGGAAAGTCTCCTAATCGGCCGAAGGAAACTCTGCGACTCAATCGAATTCCGCGCGCGAGGACACAGGATACGTGGATGACACAGTTTGCGGCCCGCAGGGCCGCGCGCCAATTAGACGCGATAAAGCCCATGGAAATAGCGATCACTGCGTGCCCCCGGAAGAATTAGCGCCTGGCACTTGTGCTGTGGCGAGCGAGCGAGGAGCACCGGTGAGGAACGCAGGACGCCAAGGATCTCATATAGCTAGCCGAAAGTTGAGAGGAGGATTATCGAGTGAGACGAGCGCCATAAAAACTATAAGGCGCCAATTTCCATGTCCGAGAGAACATGCGTATAACTATCGTTGTCGGATTTTATAAGTGAGACGCACGGGGGGTTGCTGTGCATTAGGTTTTCGTTGTGTCCAAGCACGCTGCCTTTCGTGACGATTCATTATAAGATTTTCGGGAGAGTCACATTTTTCGCTTAAATCACAGCCTAGTCATTTTCGTTAAGTATTTTCGCGTATCGATGTGTATATGTCTGTATGTTCTTTATCTCTTTTTGACATTCTGTAAGACGGTTCGAGATTCTCGCGGACGAGATCACGCCGTGTTTGTGGTAGCACCGTAACCGTCTTCTATCTCGGCTATCAAAGCGTTGAGCTATTGTTTGTTCGATTTGCGAGAAGTATTCTGTGGCGTGAGCTCGTGAGTTAGCGTAATTAATATGTTCTGCGTAGAGCGTATGGAGCACGTGCGAGGCTGACTTAACGCATTTCCATCGCTTGCTATTGTCGTGAGTATTTTGTCGACGAGTACGAACGAAAGTCGGACGAACGGAGATTAGCAAAATATATTTGTTATTTTTATTTCATCATCAATTATTATGTGATTTATTGCCGTCGTCCTTCGTTTCTCCAAACAATCCTTTATTCTCGCGAATCACTCCCTCTGCCATTCCCAAGGCTGAGCTGTCAGTTACTGAGAGCCGTCGACGTTCGCAATTCTGTAGAATATCGCGTGGAGAACTATTTCGATTAATTTCAATAAGAGTGGCACGCTCACTCGTACCTGGCGCCTAACTATCGATTTCGAGATCATACATTGCTCTCAGAGATGCCACGTAAAGACACATTTTCAGTCGTATTTCTTTTAAGACCAGACAAATCCTCGTTGTAAAAGAAAGAAATCTTACCAAGTAGAGAAAATATTAGTTGCGAATGCTCGACGAAGTTGCGCCACGCTCGTGAATGTGTGATTGCAATACATACAACATAAATAACGTATTCTGCTATATACTATACATACAATATTAAATATTATTTTATAGAGATTTTGATTTACCACGCGAAGCGACTCTCACCCATTCTGTTTAAAGGGCGCACAACTTCCATAATTGTACTGTTGCAAATGGATTTCGATTTTCTACGCGAAGCGACTCTCATCTCTTCTCCCTTCTGCTTAAGGGGCGCTCGACTTCCATAATTATACTGTTGCACGTGGATTTCAACGTTGTGCAGCAATACAATATAATGGAACAATATTATGGAAGTCGTGCACCTCTTAAACAGGAAGAGGGGGGGGGAGTGAGAGTCGCTTCGTGTTAAAAGTCAAAACCTATGTAGAATAATATTTAATATTGTATACAGCAGAAATAATACATTATTTTTGACATTTTTTTTGTTAATAATTTTTTAACGAAGTCGACGACAACCGGGCTAAAACTTTTTGAAGGTCACTCAGGATAATGACTTTGACCACATGTCCAAGGTTAAGGTCATTGTAAAGTGCTTTCCTATACTACATAATTACCATTTTTTATCAAAAATGCCGATTTTGATTATTCAAAAAAAGGTTTCCTAATATGAGATACAAGGGTTTCCTTATATGTTATCTCATAACAGGAAACTAAGGAAAAAATAAAGCTAAGCTTTTTATATTATTTGTTATATTACATAAAAGTAGGAACAAAAAATTTAAATCATACATAATAATTATATAATTTGTCGATGTGTGTGTATATTAATGTGTGAGAAATCTCAATAATAACAGAATCGTCATTCTTAATATATCGGTGCTTTAGGATATTGAATTGTTTAAATTATATTAACTATGAATATCCTGAGTATCTTATATTACTCGTACGCCTTGCGGTTTCACGATCTAATTTTTACAGTTAAACAAATCATATCACGTATTGTTTTCGACATATCAACGATCTTATTCTATCATTGCATGCAGATTTATTATCCAATATTTATTTTTATATAATAAAATAAGATTTAAAGATTAACCTTACTAAAATTTGACAACCAATTTCACAAATCATTTTTTGCGAACGAATACACACATGATCTAATAATGAATTTTCTATTAAACAGTTTTACCTTAAGAATAAACAGTTCATGATAGAACCAAACATGCTCTTATTAGCAGAAACTCCTCATATTCTTCCCCCCATCTCATATTATCCCCCTTATTTCATATTAGGAACCTATCCCACAATAGACGATCTTATTTTAAATATCAGCGTACACTTTCTTTTCTATTTATAATTTCGATTTCTTTCTGTTAAATGTTAAATAAATGTGCTGTTAAATAAATTAAATAAATAGAGATCGATAACAAATCGCTTTGTCATTATCATTTCCTTCATAGTTTTCGAAAAATTCTCGACCATTTCCCAATTTTCGCAATTAAAACATTAATTTCTAAAGAATTTCTGAAATTTTGAAAAAATTTCTGAATATTCGCCATCAATAGAACTTGACGCGAAATTTGCAAACAAATCTAAAAGAATGATTCTGTGATTAGCGATACGCGAATCCGCTTACGCACGATTCGCTGCATGGGACATCATCCTAATAAAGGAGAAAAGAAGCAAGTTTGCGCGGCACAGTTTGCGCGGTTCCTATAGTTACTTAGTTAATTTCTGTATCGCGTACCGCATACTGCGTTACATGTAATCGCACCCTGAGTTTACAATAATAATGTATCTGAATGACTGAATGTGAAAAGTTACAGATCCGGACTTTGATATCTTCGCTTGTAAGGCACGCAGAGAAAAAATAAAAGCACATATAATACAATCGGAGTATAAGCACTCAATTAAATATACTTACACAACTTGATTAGGATAGTCATTATTAAGATAATCTCGATTCGGTGCAATTCGCTGGCACATAAATGAGCATAGCAATGTCTCGCGCTGTCTCACGCTGAGACACTATCATGTCTCTAGATAGAATAGAAAGAATTATAGAATAAATTTATTTTATTTTTGGATGAAATAAGTAATATTTTTAGTAAAATATTTTTATAGTGAAATAAAATTTTATTTTTGTATTTTTATAATATTTTTATATAGTAAAATAATATTTTTATATTTTTGTAACATTTTTTAAGTAATTTCTATACTGACCTGCAAACAATGATTAGAAATATCATAATTTTATCGCGTTTTTCTCTTTATTTTGGTAATACGAAATAAGCGAATCTGTATTTCACGATTATACCAATAGAGATTTACATTAGTACTGTCGAACATTATATGTAATTTTCCGTCTCAATCTAGAAGCGCATGACTGCAGTAAAAATGGCCATGCAACAAAGTTAGTAAATATTAGTGGCTAATGTTTGTATATTTTGTTAGAGGACATCATGAAATAAAACTTATCATTTGAACGCAATCATTGTAATTGATTCACTGTGAATCAGGACCTACAGGATCATTAGGTTAACTATCAATTTTAATAATAAGTAACATTTTAATAATAGTATACAGTACTATACCAAATATCACAGTTTAATAATAAGTAAATGTGCATCATGTATGTGTCAATAAATGGATTATTCGGATAAAAAACAGTTTTATAAATTAAACTTACTTATAGAATATTTATGTGTGTACACATAAAATATATGTATAATAATTTAATAATAAATAAATATTACGTGCAGATATATGAAATATATAGATCATATCTAACAAGCAAGCTGTCAAAATTGTATTTTGGCGTCAAAATAATATTAGAAACGTCATTTTGTCATCAAAATGCAATTTATTGTGAGATTTTATGTTAAAAATAAAAGTATCTGTTAGGTACATTTAAAATACCTATACCTGTACCTAGGTATTTCATTTTTTTAGTACCTGTACCTCGGTACATTTTTTCTAGAGTACATATACCTGTACCTAGATATTGAAAATAGAGTACCTTGCATAACACTGATCCTTCATTATTCAAAGTTATATACTTTAGAAAAGAGCATTATTTTATTTTTTTCGTTCCGCGACGTATGCACAGTTCACGAAGATTAATTTTCAATTAATGTAGAAAGGGTTAGTCCATTTCCCTTATATCACGGAGTAAAAACCAAACTCAAGCGATCCCGAAAAAAATGAGCGAAACATGGTATTGGAAAAGCATTGTATGGAAGAACAAATTCGAACGCTCCTGTTGGAGAAAATTATCTGTCAACTTAAAAGACTTGATAAACATTTTTCCTCCCATTTTCCTGTAATTCTATAAATTTGTATTTCCATGCGTAGAATACATTCTGAGAAGGAAAATTGTTGTTCAAATCTTGTTTTTATTGTTTTTTAATTTTAAAGTTCTTTAATCTCAGTAAGTTAAAGAATAATTTAATGACTGATAAATGTATGTATTTTTAATAAATATTGATGCATTTACTATTTAATCAAACAAAATTAAATTCTATACAAGTTGGAATTTCTGTATTAAAAATAAAATGTGCATACATGTGTATTCCGTATGCATTATTATGATATATACTTCCAACTTTTCTCGCAACGGCATTAAATTCGCATCATCCCGATTTTCCGACATCCTGTTTCGAGCCTGTTTTTATTCTCGAGTTTGGTCTCCTTCTTTTTACTCCATGCCTTATATTATTGAATAGATTCATCTTTCCCAACCTAACAATTACAACATCTCAAATAATTTTTATTTTTGAGGTTTCAACCAGCTTTTCGGGATTTTTGACATTGTGCGTCGGTCGGCGGATAATTCAAGTTTTAAGCCAGTGACACATGATGCTTGTTTTCCTGCTGGATTGCTAGCTGAATTAGATTAGATCTTGTCACCGTATTGGCTGCGATGCTAGTAGCTACGCCGCCCCGAATCAATAAGTATTATTCTATACACCCCACTGTCTACATGACAGATTTTCTAATCTCAACAACAGTATAATTATAGAAGTTGTGCGCCCCTTTGCAGGGGAAGGGAGGATGAGAGTCGCTTCGCGTAAATATATAAATACTTATTTATGTTTTTTCATTATCTATTAATATTTTCTCCGTTTTTTCGATCGCTATTGTGTCTGATTGAGTCCGTACGCAATCGGTCGGTGTGTAATCGGGTCGGCGCGCAATCGGATCCGTGCGCAATTGGGTCCGTGTGCAATTGAGTTCGTGTCTTAATGCAACGTGTTTGATCGCAACCGTATCCGATCGATAATGTGCGCAATCGAGCCTCATTCTTTTCTTATTTAATATAATAATAACAATCTATAATATTGATATAATATTTGTCTATTACAATTAGATGATAAATTTGGTCTACCATGACTTTTTAAATTTGGCCTACTGATAAACAATTACAAAGAAAAATATATTTTAGGATTTATTAAAAATATAGAGAAGAATATATTATAAATAAATTATACATAGAACAAAAAATTATATTAGAAATAAAACAATAGAAATAAAACAATGTGATTTTTTTAACAACTTGTACCACGATAATTGCACTTTTGATCATAATGAAAAAATAATGTTAGAATTTTTAATCCATACAAAAAATTTGTAAAAGAATATCTCCACATCTTTATTAGATTTGAAGAAAATTTGACGGTAGCGTTTAGAAAAAATGATTATATCAGCAATGTAGAAAATATGTTAGCAGGCAAAAATGTTTATAAAATAGAAAAAAATCAATAAATAAAATCACCAAAAATCTAAAAACATTGATTAGTGGGAATAAGGGATACATTGAACAATGCGATTACAATAAAATTCTGAAAATGGTCAAATCTTACAATAAAATCCTGA
>NW_017259533.1:34136-36165 GCF_001594045.1 Atta colombica | reverse complement strand
CCCCCAAATAATAAAATACTTCCACGGTTTGGTACGGTATGCATACTATGTGTACTTATCATGTACGTGCATATCTAAAGAGTACAATACCGGTACACCGTACTTTTGGCAATACGCGGTACCGATAATGTACGCCTCAGGTACGCATGTTACCAAAATTAATTAATTAATTTTATAATTTTATTGCTAAAATGAGTATTATTATTGATTAGTATCTTAATATCTTATTTCAGAATACACATAAAATTATGATAAAAAAAAAACGTTTTCCTTGAATTCGGGAATTAATTTTATATTGCTTCGAAGCTGTCATCCATTTGATTGCATACCGCCATCCAATATGTATGACTTCTGAAATCGTATGGAAACTGCTACATTTCTATGATCCACGAATACCAATATAATCAAAAATACATAGTTACACCTGGTCAATATGGTCCTGATAGAAATTTGTGCAGTTCAACTCAACATCCAGTCGGTTATTGTCTATAATATTTAATCTTAATGTTATAATGATTATTTTCATGTTAGGAAATCACACGCTGTATTTTTACAGTTTTATAGATTATATTTGCAATAAGGAAAGTCTCCTAAAGGCTGGAACAGAACGATTTTTTTGGAAAAAAAGGCAAAATAAACATTTATTCAATTTTATCTAGTTGTTATGCAATATATTTTGTATATAAAAAGAAAATTAGTATAATATTAGACAGTAATTGACTGGATGTTCAGTTGAATTGCACAAATTTCTATCATCTAGGACCATATTGACCAGATGTATCAACTGTACATCCATGATTATATGAGTGTTCACACTGCTCCAACTGATAAATCATATAGGGAATGGTTTCGACGTTCCAAGAATGGAGATTTCAGCGTTGAAGATAAGCCTCGCTCTGGATAGCCAAAAAAATTCGAAGACAAAGAATTAGAGGCATTACTCGAAGAAGATCAGAGTCAAACGCAATAGGAACTTGCAAAATTATTGGGGGTAACTCAACAAGCCGTTTATGTATGATTGAGAGTCATGGGAATGATTCAAAAACAAGGAAATTGAATGCCTTATGAACTGAAATCGAGAAACGTTGAAAGGCGATTTTTCACTTGCGAACAGCTGATTCAAAGACAACAGAAAAAAGGTTTTTTTGCATCGGATTGTGACTAGAGATGAGAAGTGGATATTCTACGACAACCCCAAGAAGAAAAAATACTACGCTAAGCCCAGTCAATCGTTGCCATCGACCTCAACATCAACACGGCCGAACATTCACATTTCGAAGATCATGCTCTGTATCTGATGGGACCAAAAGGGTCTTGTTTACTATGAGCTGCTGTGGCGATTCCATTACGGGCGATCGGTATCGGCTACAATTGATTCGTTTGAACCGTGCATTGTGAGAAAAACGGAATACGAGCAAAGACATGATAAAGTTATTCTTCTTCATGACACTCGGCCTCATGTTGCTAAAGTCATAAAAAAATATTTGGAAACGCTCAAATGGGATGTTTTAGCGCACCCGCCGTATTCTCTGGATATTGCTCCTTCTGATTATTGATTGTTCCGAAGGATGCAGCACGATTTGACAAGTCACCGGTTCACTTCTTTCGCAGAAATTGAAAATTGGGTTCAAAATTGGATCGCCTCCAAAGACGAGTCATTTTTTCGAGATGGAATTCGAAAATTGCCTGAGAGATGAAAAAAAGTAGTAGGCAGCGATGGACAATACTTTAATTGATCTGTTCATTCATTTTGTTTTGAAATAAATGCATTTTTGAACACAAAAAAACGGACCGAACTAATTTGACTGAACTCCCAATAATCTTATATAGATAACTTCGCATCTCGATATTTTTTCGAAATAATTCTTTTCCTTTTTTGTAGACTTGTTTTTGTAATGTCTTATATGTAATTTTATAATTTTTTTTACTATAATTATATTTGTTGACTATTTTACGTATGATAATGTAAAAAAAAATTATTGATTTTTGATGAATTTTTATTCTTACTCATATTTTTACTCACATTTCT
>NW_017259533.1:32917-34004 GCF_001594045.1 Atta colombica | reverse complement strand
TAGGAAGCAAAAACAAATTTATTCAAAGTACTTGCCCTCGCTAACTATACATTTTTCCCATTTTTCGGGCAATTTGTGTATACCACGCCAAAAAAATTCCTCATCTTTCGAGGCAAACCATTCATCAAGCCATTTTCGGACGTCTTCGTAAGAATCGAAGTGTCGCTCAGCGAGCGCGTGGCCCATTGATGAAAACAGGTGATAGTCAGAAGGTGCCAGATCTGGTGAGTAAGCGGGATGGGGTAGCACTTCCCAGTTGAGTGTCTTCAAGTAGTTTTGGACCATTGTTGATGTGTGCGATGGTGCGTTGTCGTGGAGAAAAATCAGCTTGTCATGTTTTTTCCGATAATGCGGCCTTTTTTCACGCAGAGCATGGTGCAATTTGATCAATTGTTGGTGGTAGCGGTGAGCATTAACAGTTTCAGGTTTTAACAGCTCGTAGGAGTTGACACCCTCTTGATCCCAAACGCACAGCATCATCTTCCATCCGAAGCGATTTGGTCTTGAGGAAGATGTTGATGGTTGGACGAGATCAACCCAAGATTTCTTGCGTTTAGGATTCTGAAAATAGATCCACTTTTCATCGCCTGTCACAATCCGATGCAGGAACGACTTTCTTTTTTGTCTGGCAAGCAGAATTTGGCATGTGTTTTGGCGTCGCTCCATCTGCTATTATTCAGTTCATGCGGCACCCATTTTCCGATCTTTTGAACCTTCCCCATGGCATGTAGCCGCATGGAAATGACTACTTGAGAAACACCTAATTGCTCGGCAAGCCTTTTTTGCGATTGGGTATCGTCCTCGTTCAAAAGAGCCTGCAATTGACAGTCCTCAACCTTCCTGGGCCGATTTTCACGCTTCTTGTCACTCAGGTCAAAATTGTCGTCATTGAAATAGCGAAATCAATCATCTCTGCACGTTGTTTCCGATAAAGCATTGTCGCCATAGGCCTCCACAAGCATTCGATGCGATTCGGCAGCCGATTTCTTCAAATTGAAACAGAAAAGCAAAGCTTCCCGCATATGCTTTTTTTTTAACAAAAAACTAGACATGATTACAAAAGAAAAAATGTATGTTGTATGAATGT
>NW_017259533.1:28963-32817 GCF_001594045.1 Atta colombica | reverse complement strand
ATTGCTGATGATGTGCACTAGTTAATGTTGACAGATGTCAAACACATAAAAAAAAGTATGTTGTCCAGGATAGCTTCGTACGCTCACTAATGCCACCTATGAGCAAACAGCGGATTTAAGCTTATACACTTGGTATACTGTGATATTGACTTCGTATTTATCTGGAGACTTAATTAATTACCTTCAGGGTTATGTTCAGATTCTCACCCGAGTGTTACCCAAGTATCATTCTTGTTATTTATCAAATGTTAAACAAGGATGACATAACATTCAGAATACTCAGATCATAATCCACGCCTCAGCATATGGATTAATCATACGCTTAAAGAGACAGTTTTCTCCGTCTAAATTAGAGACCATATACCAGAGTCTAAATACAAGCGGGATTGTGGCAAAATGAGTTCAACCCGAAGCAATATTTTTTGCAATAAGTTTATTACAGTTTTTTAATTAAATTTGGAAAATTTGGGGGGATTATTAATATTTGAGATTGATTGCATTGAAAGTTCAACAACCACATTAGCACGTAATTATCACATTTCTGAAATTAATTCATTTATATAATATTAATTCATATATATAATAGTTCAACATCTTAACATTCAGATTATAATAGCGCTTCGTATTTAAAGTAAATATTTATAGTAAAAATGGGTGGCTGTTCTGCTCCATATTGTAATAATTCAGCTGTCAAAGGATATATTAATTACTAAACTTAGTTTACGCGGCTCACATTTAAATAACGCTGTAGGTGTAATTTATTTTGACATCTGAAACTGACTGCATTTTAGAGGTTAGACATTTGTCAATAAAAGTCAGTGCGAAAAGATTCATTTAAACGAACAGTGCCATTTTTTTAATCAAAAATACCATTGCGAATTGCTTAAATATCTTTATTTCTCTGCTTGCCAGACAGAAAAAAAAGAATTTTTTGTAGCGCATTGTAACTGGCGATGAAAAGTGGATTTAATAATCTCAAACGCAAAAAGTTATAGATGGACCCTGATCAACTATCAACATCTACACCAAAACGAAATGGCCACAAAGCAATGCTTTGCATTTGGTTGGATATGCAAGGCGTCGTTTATTACGAACTATTCAAACCGAACGAAAGTATCACCGAGAAGGAGGGGGGGGGGGGCGATCAATATCAATTACAATTGAACCGTATGAATGAAACATTGTTGGAAAAAAGACCAGCAGTAGCTAGCAATCGACGCAAAGTTATGCTTTTGCTCGACAATGCTCGACTACACGTTGCAAAAGTCATCAAGGAAACACTGATGTAGCCCGAGTGAGAAGTTCTCCCGCACCCAGCGTATTCACCAGACTTAGCTCCTTCAAACTATTACTTGTTCCGATCGATGCAGCTTGATGGATACACACTTCAGAAATTAGAATGTGCGAAAATGGATTGATGAATGGATTGCTTCAAAAGACTAATCGTTCTATCGTCGCAGAATTCTTATTGCCACAAAGATGGGAAAAATGTACAGCAAGCAAGGGCAAATACTTTGATTTTTTTGCTTTTGACATTGAGATAAATGAGTTTTTTGAACAAAAAACCGCAGAAACTGAGTTTAATACCTAATACAATGAAAAGATTTCCTAGAAATCCTGAACAACAAGCTGAATGAATTAACCGAGAAGATTGGGTATCAACAAACAATTCACTTCTTTGCGAAGAAGTTAGTACATTTTAATTTTTTAAAATAAGATAAATAAATATTTAATATTAATGTAATTAAAATAAATATTTTTATTATGAATACCATTAATATCATTAGTTTGCGGACAGTATGTTTATAATTTTTATGATCAATATTTATAGATTTTCAAATATTTCAGTTACTCTAATAAGTTTTTAATAACTTCTTAATATTTAGTTCTATAATAAAGAATTTAAAAAATGTTCTTTCTAGAAGTATTTTCTATTTTATGAAATAATTAAGATCATATCTAAAATTATTTGTATATACAGGTTCATTTTCCAGAGATATGGCAACAAAGAGCTGATGATAAAAAAAAGTTAAAATCAGATGCTATTCCGACAATATTTGGCTTTTTTATCAAGAAACAAAATAAATCAATAGAGAAAATGGACAATAATACGCAAATTATAGAATTTATCAATGATTCCAGAATTTATAATATTCATTTTATAAGGAACAAATTCGTAATATTAGATAAACAACTTTGCTTCCGCCGTTTTTTTCCGAAATTCGAGGCTTTATTGTAAAAAACTGGTTATACATTTATGATTCAAAGTATTGTCCATCGCTGGCCACTACTTTCTCCCATCTTTCGGGTAGCGTACGAATCCCGCGTCGAAAAAACTGTCATCTTTTGAGGCTATCCACAAATCGATCCAATTTTTTACTTCTTCATAAGACCGGAAGTGCTGGTCAGCCAGGCCGTGTGCCATTGATCGAAACAAGTGATAGTCAGAGGGAAACAACGTCTGGAAAATACGGCGGGTGGGGTAGGACTTCCCATTTCAACGTTTCCAAGTGTCTTGACCACTTTCGCAACATTGGGTCGAGCATTGTCATGCTGCAAAATCACTTTATCGTGTTTCTCGTTGTATTGAGGCCGTTTGTCTTTCAATGCTCGGCTCAAACCCATCAATTGCGTTCGAGCCGATCGCCTAATTGTTTCAGTCGGTTTTAACAGTTCATACACTACGCCGAGCTGGTCCCACCAAATACAGAGCATGACCTTGGACATCAAAATCACCGTTCTTGAAGCGTTGAAACTACTCACGACACGTTCTTTCACTAATAGCGGCCTCACCATAAGTATTTGACAGCATTCGATGAGCCTTAGCCGCAGATTTCTTCATATTGAAGCAAAAAATTAAAACCTCCCACAAATGACGAGAATTTGGCTCGTAAACTGACATTTTCAATCGAGAATAACTTTATGCAGACACAAATCGATTAATGTTTCTATGGGGTTATGTTGACAGATGCCCAAGTTTATTGTATGACGTCTATGATCTATTTATTTCGACCACCACTTACCGCTAAACCCATCTATAGGAAAACGGCGGAAGCAAAGTTGTACACCTAATAATATAATACAATTATTGTATGTGTTAGACGTTCAGACTCCACAGTTTTTTACTTCGATTAGAATTTTGTCATCATCATAAAAGTTATTAATAAGTAACACCGGTAGACCATCCATTCTACCATAAGGAGTTACAATAGTGACAAGCTGAATAACATTCGCTTTTTTAAGATTAATAATTCACTCGAGACGAAGTTGTTGGATTAAAAATTTGAACCAAGTGCCAAATAAACGAACTTTATCCCGAGGAACAGAAGAAGTAAATAGAATTAATATAATA
The DNA here is from genome assembly GCF_001594045.1 of Atta colombica. NCBI lineage: Eukaryota > Metazoa > Arthropoda > Insecta > Hymenoptera > Formicidae > Atta > Atta colombica. The sequence goes on along the minus strand of NW_017259533.1, from coordinate 29,465 downwards.
AATAGATTAAGAATTACAAACTGAAACAGCAATTGTCGGTAATAAATGACACATGCGGCTCTAAATTATTGAACATCCGGTAAATGATTGATGACGAAAGTTGTCTTAGACACATATCTCAGTATCCCATTTCACAATCGATATCCCTAATCCTAGATTAGACCAGTGACATATGCGAAGCCTGTACTCGGCACCACTAGCTCGCGAATATAAAAAGAAGACCTTTCACGAACAATCAGACAGTCAACCTCCATCTCCGATACGAAACTCTGCCGGTTCGCGACTATATCGCTCCACCAAGCTTAGTGGTGAGCCATGATCGTTTCAATCGAGCGATCTTACTCGTTTACTACGTGACTCAAGTGACTGAAGTCCCCAAACCGCTGACTCAATCTTCCCTTTGGAGTTATTGGACAATCACAGAGATCAAATCTCTGACAATCATCCTCAAAAGTCTAATCAGAACAGCAGTAAATCCCATCACGAAATATATATATATATA
>NW_017259533.1:11225-28939 GCF_001594045.1 Atta colombica | reverse complement strand
TATATATATATATATATATATATATTGAGTTATCCGGAAAGTTCGTGCCGATTTTTGATAGGTGGCATAAGGACAGGTCTGAATATATCAAAACGATTGAAAACAAATGATATGCGTACATATCGTAAAAGTACGACGGTATTTCAGGCATATTTGGAAAAAAATTTGGTTGCGATACGTTAATTTTTGTCAGTTTTATACGCTTTTGAAAGAAAACAAAGTGCATTTTAGGCATTTAATGCTTTTCTTTTACCGGAAAGGCAAAAATGCCATACAAGCGGCAAAGATATGCGCTGTTTATGGCAAAGGTGGAAGTGATTTGCTAGGTTTAAAGCTGATGATTTCAACCTTGAAGATCAAGAATGCCCGGGTAAACCCTCTACCACAGAAGATCAGATTAAAACACTGAGAATAACCCACGCTATACGACACATAAATTAGCAGAAATGTTAAATATGTCAAAATCCACCATCCACCATCCACGAGCATTTTGTGAAACTTGGCTACATAAACCGTTTTGATATATGATTTCCTCACGATTTAACGGAGAAAAATCTGATGGATCGCATTTCCATTTGCGACTCGCTCTATAAACGTTCTATAAACGAGGAGACCATTTTTGAAGCAAGTAGAGAGGGGGGGATGATAAATGGATCATTTACAATAATGTTGAGCGAAAAAGATCTTGGGGAAAGCGGAATGAACCACCTTTAGCCATCTCAAAAGCCGGTCTTCATCCAAAGAAGGTCATGATCTGTGTCTGGTGGGATTGGAAAGAAATCCTGTATTATGAGCTTTTACCAAACAATGAGATAAATTCAGAGAAGTATTATTCCCAATTAGACGAATTGAAGACAGCAATTGAAAAACGTCCAGAAATAGCGAATCGGAAGGGCGTCTTGTTTCATCAGGACAAGCGCAACCTCATGTGTTTTTGATAACTCGACAAAAGTTGTTGGAGCTCGGTTGGGATGTTCTACCCTATCCATTATATTCACCAGCCCTCGCGCCTTCTGATTTCTACCTATTTCGATCATTACAAAATTCCCTTAATGGAAAAAGCTTCAATTTTTTGGTCGAGGTAAAAAATCTTAGAAAAGTTTTTCGCTGAAAAACCTGAGAGATTCTGGAAGGACGGAATTTTCAAGTTGCCTGAAAGATGGAGAAAGGTTGTAAAACAGAATGGCACCTATATAATTTAATAAATGTATACTAAAATTTAAATCTTCTGCGTTTCAATTTTCCTTCGAAATCGACACGAACTTTCCGGACAACACAATATATCCGTATATTCATCGCGAAAGCTAACTCACGCTAAACCATAGCCACGCTTAAACCGTCCCTACAAGAATTGGCTTAAAAGCCTACCATGAAGCGCGGAGACTCCTGGACCAAGCCTACCCTGAAGGAGCACCCTGAAGATTCTCAAAATCGGAATTGCCTAGTCGAGGACGCATTGCCTCCATCACTTTCGCCACCACCGCCTTTGCCGGCTCTACTTGCTCACCTAAACGCGTTAGAGGTAATATCTCTTCCTTCTCCTTCATCTCCTTCTCGAACTCCGTCACTCGCGTTTTCGGACGCTCTAACAGAATTTTCCCTCTCTGTTAACACCCGATTCATTCATCATCTCCATTTTCCTCCAGAAGAACTCCGTCTCCGACGAACTCCACGGATAGCATAGAGTTCCTAGAAGAAATTTCTCCGAGATCCTTTCCACATCCAAGAGAGTGACTCATTTGAGTCACTTGTCAGACAATTCCCACAACTACTAAAATTAATATATCAGGTTTCAATAGTTTTCAACTCGTTTTTTCAGATTCGATCTGCCCAATAATATTTTGTGGAAGCTGCAAGTGTACCATTGGGCAAATCGAATCTGAAAAAATGGATTGAAAACTATTGAAACCTGATATATTAATTTTTAGAGAAATAATCTTATTGGATTTTTTCTGGATATAGCCACGTGTCGAATGTTGCATATACGTTCAGATAAACCGACTACTGACAAAAATTGTTTTGCCACACATACGCTCTTCCGTATACGTTCGTAAGAAACTTTTTTGGATGTTAATATGGAAAATACGATAGAATTATATACGGCGGCTCCGATTTAGAAAAAACTATTGAAATTATTGGGTTGAAAACTATGAAAACTTGAAGCCAGGTTTATTAATTTTTAATGAAATAATCGGATTTCTTGGATATAATCATATAGGCACGTGCCAGGTATTTCACATACGTTTGGATACACCGGCTACTAGCAAATATAGCACATAAGTATACTCCCAGCAAATGAATTAAAATGAATTGAAAATTTTCAATCTATCCGAATTCATATTTTAAATCTATAAAAATGAATTGGATTCCATATAAAAAATTTTTATACATGTAAAAGTTTAAATAAATTAAAGCAGTAATTACATGAAATTTTAGTTATTATTTTAATTATTCTACAACTTTTATATTAGGTGTACAACTTTGCTTCCGCCGTTTTTTTTCCGAAATTCGAGGCTTTATTGTAAAAAACTGGTTATACATTTATGATTCAAAGTATTGTCCATCGCTGGCCACTACTTTCTCCCATCTTTCGGGTAGCGTACGAATCCCGCGTCGAAAAAACTGGTCATCTTTTGAGACTATCCACGAATCGATCCAATTTTTTACTTCTTCATAAGACCGGAAGTGCTGGTCAGCCAGGCCGTATGCCATTGATCGAAACAAATGATAGTCAGATGGAACAACGTCTGGAGAATACGGCGGGTGGGGTAGGACTTCCCATTTCCAAATGTCTTGATCACTTTCGCAACATGGGGTCGAGCATTGTCATGCTGCAAAATCATTTTATCGTGTCTCTCGTTGTAGTGCGGCCGTTTGTCTTGCAATGCTCGGCTCAAACGCATCAATTGCATTCGATACCGATCGCCTGTGATTGTTTCAGTCGGTTTTAACAATTCATAATACACTACGCCGAGCTGGTCCCACCAAATACAGAACATGACCTTGGAGCCGTGAATATTCGGTTTGGCCGTCGACGTGGAAGCATGGCCGGGAACTCCCCATGATTTTCTGCGCTTGGAATTATCTTGGTAATGAACCCATTTTTCGTCCTCAGTCACAATGCGATGCAGAAATCCCTTCCGTCTTTGCCTTTCAAGCAGCTGTTCACAAGCAAACAAACGCCGTTCAACATCTCTCGGCTTCAATTCGTACGGCACCCAATTTCTTTGCTTCTGAATCATTCCCATGGCTTTGAGGCGTTTTGAAATGGCTTGTTGAATCGCTCCCAATGATCGTGCCAATTCTTCTTGATTTTGACACGAGTCTTGCTCAAATATTTCTATATAAAATAATTTATAAAAATTAGTGTTGATTCATTCAGTTATATAAAATATAATTTTCATTTGATTGAAATTTTGAGTAAAAAAACATTAAATGATAATTGTATTTTAATTTTACTTGACGTTTAATTTTACTTTACTTTCTCTTTTTACAAACATACCGATTGACTTGGTTCTTGACAGCATCTCCAATTCTGCCTTGCCTCCAATTCTGCATCTTCGAAAACCTTCTCTCTTCCACTGCTATGCCGGTCTTCGACGTCAAAATCACCGTTCTTGAAGCGTTGAAACCACTCACGACACGTTCTTTCACTAATAGCGTCCTCACAATAAGTATTTGAAAGCATTCGATGAGCCTCAGCCGCAGATTTCTTCATATTGGAGCAAAAAATTAAAACCTCCCGCAAATGACGAAAATTTGGCTCGTAAACTGACATTTTCAATCGAGAATAACTTTATGATGCAGACACAAATCGACTAATGTTTCTATGGGGTTATGTTGACAGATGTCCAAGTTTATTGTATGACGTCTATGATCTATTTATTTCGACCACCACTTATCGCTAAAGCCATCTATAGGAAAACGGCGGAAGCAAAGTTGTACACTTAATACAAAAAATATATGCTAGCTGTATAATAAAGGAAACGTATTAATATAAAATATACATAAAAGCGATTAATTTATTAAATTATTAAAATAAGGAGAATTTACATATGTAACATTTATTATATTTACGTAGTTCTTTTTATGTTTCTTTTAACTATTAAATGAAGTAGAATTCATGATTTATACGATACAACTTTTTTTTAACTTAGTTGAATTAAAACGAAAAATTTCTTATTCATAATTCTGAATAAAATAGCATTCATGTATTTTTAAATGAAACAATGGATTTTCTACTTACAATTTTGAATAGTATTCATAGCCCATTTTAAGAAAATGGGCCATTAAAAAAAAACTTTTTTATTCAATTGGATTAAGACATTGTATTTCCTATTCAAAATTTTGAATTTAACAGTATTCACAATGCACAGAAATTGCTGATATTATTTTTAGATTCAATTAAATTGAAAAACTGCATTTCTTATTCAAAATTTTTAATTAAGCAGCATTCACGATGCACACTACACCGCACAAAATATTATAATATTATTTTTTAATTGAAAAGAAATAGACATGTGTTTCATGCAATTCCTACAATATAAATGAATAAAAATGCATGCAGGATTGAAAAAGATTCATTTTAACATTCATGAATCTTTATTTAAATCCATTATAATCCATTTTAATCCATTCTCGTTAGCTCTTCCATATACATTTGTATGAAACTTTTGGATATCATAGAAAATATAGAATCGTATACGACGGATCGGATTCGAAAAAGCGAATTGAAAATAATTGCCAACCCAGGAAAGAGAATTGGATGGATGCAATTGGATTGAAAAACTACATTTCCAAAATTTTGAATTTAACAGTATCACAATATGTATGTTGTGCACAGAAAAGTTAATATTATTTTTAGATTGAAAAGTATAGAGATATGCTCCATGCAATTCCTATAAATGAATAAAAATGCATTCAGAATTGAAAAGCATTCATTTTAACATTCGTGAATCAGTATTTCTAAAAATCTGAATCCATTTCAATTCATTTCAATCTATTCTCGTTTGCTAGGATCGAATGAAATTTATATCAAACTGTATATAAAACTATAGAAGATTTTTCAAAAAACATGAAAAAAACATATATAATATTATAGAAATGATAATTTTTTGATCATTTATTAGAAAGTCATATAAAGTCATATAAAGTGATATGTTAGAATCAACATATTTTCTTTCGTAGTCTATCTGTTTCGATTGATTTTTTAAACCAAGGAATTATAGACTTCATTTTGCCTCTATGACCTCTATTACCTCTATTATTTCCTAATCTCAATAGAGATTAATCATCAATTTTAACGTTTAATATTTCGGACTAATATATCAAAGGGCAGAACGACGTTTTTTTTGGTCAAATTCTTTCGTTTCATGCAAAACGCGCAAAAAATGAACCTGCGGTACTGAAGTTGTACTGAAAAGTACGCTTCATGGGGAACCGACCTTTTTATCGGATACGTATGAGCGGATGATCGAATGAAATTTAAAATCGAAAAGTCTTGTGAGAATCACTCTTAAGCCTGCGGTACACGATGCTTGTTTTTCTGCTGAATTTCTAGCTAAATCTTGCCACCGTATTGGCTGCAATACTGACACTAACAGCATCGCAGCCAATATGAAGCGTTGATTTCAAAATGCAAGATTGGCTGTCGCAACAAACTTACAATCGGCTTGCAACTAATTTAGAATCGACTTTATGCGTTATGCAAGAGTCTGCTTCCCACTTTACGCTTACGCAGGTAATGCCTCATGTGATGGCTTTTTATTATATCGAAAAATCAGTTTATTCCCGATGTATTTTATTGCTTATTGTAGACAGGTCTACAATGACGGTTAGGGCATACAAAATTCCCTAAGGCTGCAATCAGACTACGCATTGAAGAATGCATGAGATTGAAGATTGAAAGATTGAAGTTTGACCAATTAGAAAAGGAGCCAAAATTTCTTTATCCTCATTGGTGAAATTTCAATTTTTAATCTTTAATCTCAATAATTTTTAATCTCAATCTTTAAATGCATAGGGATCACTCCGAATGAATCCAGCGTACTTGAAATGCAGGAGTCACACATAATCCGTCGTATGACATAACGATGAATATCGATCAAGCAATTCCTGAGAGACAAACGAACAAAGTATTTCAAGTATGCTGGATTCGTTCGGAGCGATTCTGAGCAGTTTCCCGAAAGACAAAACAATGCTATTATCAAAATAAAATTATAATAATTTATATAATAATTTTCATTTATTATTACTATAAATGCAAAAATATTTTCCTAATTATTATATAAATTATTATATAAATTATTATATAAATTATTTCATAAATCTATATAAATGTTACATTAACACTTTTTTTAAATCAATCCATAAATCTATTGGTGTTACATGAAAATCCAAATATTTTTGCACTTAAAACGAGATATTTGATATAGAGCTTATTCTACTGAAGGGAAAATACGGACGTTGAGCTATGAGCAAGTTAAGAGATAAAAGATGTATTTTTGTCCTCTTCTATCCTCTTTTGGCACATGCGCAGAAAGAAGAAAAGTTACAGAGTAGAAATACATCTTGAGGTCGATTCTGTATCTTGAAATGAGGTGAAAATTACAAAAGTGAGCGAATTTACTGAAATACTAATAATCTCATTGGTCAACATCTAGTAAATTTGTTCTTTTGTAATTTTCATCTTGTTTGAAGATATGGAATCGACTGCTTTCTGTCTCTCAGTCTTGCTCACACTTTCCACTCATTGCTTGGATAGACTATTCGAATCCCCCTCTAGTAGTATAAGCTCTATGATATTTGGCCTTGAAAAAAAAGAAAGCGAAGATTCCAAGTGCCAAAAGTACAAACAACGATCTCGTTTTACTGAAATAGTGCAGCATGATTTTGTGAACACGCAGTAATGTACATATAGCGTATACATATATATATATATATAATTACGTATCATCACACGCTCATTAATGTCTATTCTACAATAGGGTCGCAAGTCATAAGCCATAAGAAATTAACCAATTACAGTTAAATATGAAAGAAATAATCGATTATCATTGGTTAATTTCTTATGGTTTGCGACCTTAATGTAGAATATGCAAATAGTAGTGTGAGGTCGCTGCTTGTCTGTTTCTGGAGCTTTCTAAATCTTCGCCGGCACACGAGCACACACGTTCGGTGGCACACGAGAAGATTTACAAGAATTCATACGAGTCATCATTGAGATTGAACGTGTTTATTGCTTGAGTCAAACGAACGGTCGTCAGGAACTAGACAGAGATTCAATATTTTAAGCGCGCATGATGAGTGATCAGGTAAGCGTTGCAAGAATGTTATGAGCTCGTCCACACGAGGATTTATGCGCGCGATAGCGAAGGCGAAGCTCGCATTTTCCTCAGAGACGCTTCGTCACGTTCCGCGAGATCGACGATTGTCCTCCCCGCCCTCATGGCAAATTTCTTCCGATTATACGATCACTTATTTTTTTTTTATCCAGTCGATCGTAGAAAAACGGAACAAGGACACGCTAAATTAAGAATAGCAAAGATTGATTACCAAAATTAATCTATTTAACTTATTAATCCAAAAAATACCGTATTCACTATAGGTTTATTTTTTTATTACTTCATCAGAACTTTCTTGCTTTCGCAAATTTCAAATACATATTTATTTCATTTTAAGTATTAGGATATACTCTTTGGATACTACTAGTTAGAAAAATAGATAGGCTGATATCCATAATCCGTTCTTATTTCAAGATGTCTTAAGATGTTTAATACAGCTCTATGATTTGACATCTTAATCCTAACTATATTATTTTTCTTGATATATATCCCTAAGACCCTATCTATATTTGTTATAATCTATATTTATAATTTTTGTAAAAATGGATGTATTTCAATTAATTTTTTTCAATTGAATTAATTAAGGAATAAATCTGTGTTTAAAAGTCGATAGAATTAAGAAGCTTCAAGGTATATAGATTAAAAAAAAAAAGAAAAATTTAGCAACATGAAAAAAAATCTCAATTTAGCAAATTATATTGGGGTTTCTTTGACCTCAGTGTAGCTAGGATTAAGACTGCACTTGAAACAATCTTAAATACACATATGCTATGTACAACCAAGTATTTACATTCTTGTATCATTTTGCAGGTAGCTTTGTTGAAAGAGAAAGGAAATGCTGCTTTACAAACTGGAAATTATGATGAAGCCATTAGATGCTACACAGATGCTATCATCTTGGACAACAATAATCATGTTCTCTACAGTAATCGCTCAGCGGCATATGCAAAGTCTGAAAAGTATCAGCAAGCGCTGGAGGATGCCGAAAAGACTGTCAGTTTGAAACCGGATTGGGGAAAGGGTTATTCGCGTAAGGGCAGCGCTCTTGCTTACTTGGGCAGATATGATGAGTCCATCAGAACTTATGAGAAGGGCCTACAATTGGATCCAAACAATCCACAGCTTAGAAGCAGTCTGGCCGAGGTGAGGGCCCAGAAAACAGCTGCTGTAACTAATCCATTCAATTCACCAGACATCTTTCTCAAGTTGGCTAGTGATCCCAGAACAAAGGGATATTTGTCTGATCCTGAATATATGAAGTTACTGCAAGAATTGCGAACCAATCCACAGAGTCTCAGTATTAATCTCCAGGACACCAGAGTGCTCACCACTCTTAGCGTGCTGTTAGGAATGAGCGCTGACATGGAGGAATCGATGGAAACTGAGCCAATGAATCCATCGGAACCACCGAAATCCAAACCAGAACCAAAGTCTCAGAAGAAGGAGGAGGACAATCTTCCACCTGAAAAGAGAAAAGCCTTGGAAGAGAAGAAATTTGGTAATGAGGCTTACAAGAAAAAGAGCTTCGAGGAGGCTTTAGAGCATTATAACAAAGCTGTGGAATTGGATTCGACAGAAATCATCTATTTGTTGAATATAGCAGCAGTGTACTTCGAACAGAAGAATTATCAGAAATGTATTGCTCAATGTGAGAAAGCCATTGAGATCGGTAGAGAAAATAGAGCGGATTTCAAATTAATAGCAAAAGCATTTACGAGAATTGGTCATGCTTATAAGAAAATGGAGAATTGGAAGCAAGCTAAGGTGTATTACGAAAAGTCTATGTCTGAGCACAGAACGCCGGAGATTAAAACCTTACTCTCGGATATAGACAAAATAATTAAAGAGGAAGAAAGGAAGGCTTATATTGACCCGATTAAAGCAGAAGAGGAAAAGGAACTTGGAAATCAAAAATATAAAGATGGAGATTATCCTGCTGCTATTAAACATTATTCCGAGGCGATCCGAAGAAATCCGGACGATCCCAAGTATTACAGTAACAGAGCAGCTTGTTATACTAAACTGGCGGCATTTGATCTCGGTTTGAAGGATTGCGAGAAAGTTGTCGAACTGGATCCAAAATTCATCAAAGGCTGGATTAGGAAAGGAAAAATTTTGCAAGCTATGCAGCAGCAGGGAAAAGCCTTGTCAGCATATCAGAAGGCTCTGGAATTGGATCCACAGAATAGCGAGGCGTTAGAGGGTTATCGCTCTTGCGCCGTATCCGCAAGTTCGAATCCGGAAGAAGTGAGAAAGAGAGCGATGGCCGATCCAGAGATCCAGAGTATATTGCGAGATCCAGCTATGAGATTGATCTTGGAACAAATGCAGAGCGATCCAAGAGCTTTACAAGAGTAAGTAATATGTTAACATTCTATATGTTAATATCCTACAGAAGTGATTAGGTTGTTCTCGCTGAATGTTCGCATATATCAAGACAAGAAAATATTTTGTAAACCGCGTAATTTCATAAGCAAATGTTCGTTCCATTGCTCATTTTAAAGAGGATCTCGATAAAATATTTTTGCTGTTTTAAGAAAGATGTTATGTATTAATTTATTGTTCTCAAAATGCGTGCTAACAGTTATCTTTTGTTCAAATTTTCTTCAAATCAATCTTTTATGGACTTTCTATAATAAACCATTACCTAATTAAGTCTTGAGCCGTAAGAAATTGATCAATATCAAATGTGAGAAAAATAATCAACTATAATGTTATAATTGTTTTATTTAATTTTTTATGGTTTTTAAGACTTAAAACTTAGATAATCGCTTGTTGTAGAAAGCCCATAATCTGACAACAATATATAGAGTAATAGGAATCAAACTTCAGGAGTTTTGAAACTCGTTGAATATAAGGTCTATTCTTTTTAACTAAAGTTCTTGCACAGTTCATCTTTCTTCCTTTTCTTTCCATGTTGGAGAGAAAAAGAGAAAAAATGAATTATATAAGAAGTTCAAGCCTATAAATTGATCATTGTCATCCAACAGCTACAGGATTGCTACAGACTTGGAAAACTGGGAAAAATCAGGGGAAAATATAAAAAAAGTCTGGAGTTTTTAAATTTGTTCACAATTTTCTTAAACTGCTCCTATTCCAAATAATTGTTATAATTTTTTTTTTAATATTATATTTGACAATCAAATACGTTCAAAACTCGCGCACTTTAGACGATTTTAATAAAATAATTACAATTTATATTTAATAACTAAGAACAAACGGGCAAACTGGGAATTAGCACAGTGATTGGTAATTCGTTTTGAAGAAGCTTTATCTTACATTAATAAAAAGAAACTTATACATGTTTCGGCTAGTCTTCTTCAGCAATATTAGGTCCATTAATAGACGAAATATCCTCCTCTGTCCATAATCTTCCGAATGGATGTGGTGACTTCTACCATATGCCTTAGTATACACGCTGATTGTAATTATAAAGGAACCAATCGATTCCGAACAACAATTTTATTTATAGAAGTGCACATGGCAAGGATACTCTCGATGGTTTGCTATTGCCTGTCGAGAAGAGTTACGAACGTGACAAAATTTTTTTCTGCCTGGGATCGAACCTGGGATCTCTGGCATAGTCTCGTACGCTGCCAGTTACGCCACGCTCGTGTTCAATTAATAAAAATTAATAACTATGTAAAGCTATAAGTGAGAATTATAATCAATGTAAACAAAATTTACTTCATTGTCTTGTTTACATTGATTATAATTCTAACCTAGCTTTACACAGTTATTAATTTTTTAAAATTTTAGTCATTACTATCATCCAACCTTGTAACTGGTGAGAACAATTCTCGTAATGGAGTAAAGGTTACCACACAATGATCACAACCCAATTAATTCAATATTTGTAACATCGTAGGTTTCGTTTACCAATGTATGGATCACCTATTATCATATTATTGCTGCAGAAGGCTAGAAGACTAGCCAAAACATGTATAAGTTCTTTTTATTATGTAAGATTAAGCTTTTTCAAAGCGAATTACGCACCGATCATTTTGCCAATTCCCAGTTGCCCGTTTATTCTTAGTTATTTTATAATTTATGGCGGGAATTTCAATATTGTTATCTTTAGTTTATAGTATTTTTTGAATTTGCACCCAAAATTTATTTATGTTTTTTGCGTTGTTTTTAATAATATAGACCAGTTTTCTTATAATCCTTGATTCTAAATGTGTTAAAATTTACATATTAGAAAATTTTCCATTTTCATCTGAAAAACTGGAAAAAATTAGAGAATTTTTAAATTCATTTTCTGTGGCAACCCTGTACTTTATTTTCTATTATTACATTATATATTGAATACTGAAAAAATTAAGAGTACTCAAAAGAGTATTAACATTTTTTTTGATGTACCATTTGTATCCATTTCTCTGTTGATGGAAATTTTAATAAATCCTTTCTTTTGCACAGCCATTTGAAGAATCCTGATATAGCTGCAAAATTACAAAAACTTCTGGAATCTGGTCTCATTGCTATTCATTGAAGATGTAAGGAACCACATACAATATACTTGTAATAAAAGAAGAATAACATTGCTATCGCAAGTTCCTTTAATATTAAGGAAATTCGCATTCGTATCGCAGATATATTAGCCATATGAGATACTTATCGTCATATTGCTCTTAAAATCTGTGTTCAAAAAGCCATTTGGAATAAAAGTTACATTGTACACATGATTCTTTCATGCAGTGGCCTTTAGTGTCATCGATGACTTTGCATTGCAAGACTTGTTAAGGTGATCATGTGTATACCAATACACATATATACATATAGTGAGGTTCTTTGTGCAAAAATGAAGTGTAATTGTGAAGCTGTGAACTCTAATATTTACATTTAACAAAAATTACTCCGATGGCTAAACGGTGAATATCATTTTGGAAGTTGATAGTGTTATTATATGCTTTAGATAAAAATAATCTAAAATTAGAATGTATTAATCCTTTAAACTAAAAATTTCATAAAATTATTTCTGTATATGATACACACACTAACATCTCTTTTACCGTTTAATTAGTGCTTTTAGTATTAAAATTAGTCATAATATAATGAATGCGAAGTCAGGTTAAGGCCGACAACCAATAAGAGGAATGCTTCGAATAAATATCTTTTTAAACCGAATTCTCTTTTTGGAAATTATTTATTAATATCTTATTAACACCTTTTTTATGTTCCACTTAAAAAACTAATTATAATGGAACAATTGTTCTGAAATTTCATAAACTGATATTACCGTGTTTATCATAGTCATTTTATTTTACAAAGTTTATAATATAAAAAACAGTTCATATATATATACCAAATTTCAATTATATTTTGCAATGTTTTCATAACATATAATCTGTTACAAATAAAATATTAAATTACCAAAACTCTTGCATTTTCTATTAATATTCGTCGTGTGTAATATGACTATTATTACAATGATCTATGCAAAGAATCCAAATATACACTTAAAAAATTAATATTTTCTCTTTATGTGATTTCATAAAGTATCTCAAAAAAACCTGTCAATATGAAGAAAATTTCAACGGAAATCATAACAAAGTTGATCCATTTGTACATGTGTTATCTCTTGAAATCACGCAAAAAAACTTTGCAAAAAACTAATTGTAAATTATGAATATTTTAATTTTATTTTTAACCGTGTGTTGTATCGTCCTCGACGAAATCAGCCGCTTCTTCCCGCGTCACGCATTCGACATGCGAAACCTTATTCCTGAACTTCACTCCATAGAATTTGTTTGCATGATGCAGTAATTCCGGTCTGCGAAATAAACACATCTTTATTTTTTATATTGTGCTATTAACATAGCAATCATGTTATTTTGAATCAATCTCAAAATCTTGTAAGCTGCTGATTGCATACGTCACCTAAATGTCGTGGTAATGAACTGAGCGTCAGAACTAAGCTCGTGGATCATATCTGCTACTGCTTTTCTGTGTTGTGCATCTAGTGCCTGATCGATTTCGTCGAACAAGTAAAACGGTGCAGGATCGCATTTTTGTATCGCGAATATCAGGGCCAATGCTACGAGTGATTTTTGTCCACCAGATAATTGATTCATCTCTCGCATTTCGCCTCTATGTCCTGTGAATGACACCTTTATACCTAGAAATAATAAATATATAAGTAAGTATAGAAATAATAAATATATAAGTTTTTAAAATCCATAAATAAAGTACTACATAAATATGAAATATAGTTAACTCGAAGAAAAAAATTAAGAAAATTTTCAAATAAATCGTTTTTCCTAAATTCTTTTCTTTCTTATTATATATTATATCGTTCTTATTATATATAATACACAATATATCTCAGATAAGTGTAAAAATCTATTTCTCCTTACCTACGCCTATAAATCTATCAGAATCTGATGGTTCCGCTGTTCCATCATCCCCTTCATCGCCGTCCGCAGTCTTCATAACCAATTGTGCATGGCCTGAAGGTACAAGTTTTTTGAATACCTCACTAAAATACTTGCTCACCTTAAAAAAAGAAAAAAATATTGTCACATGAAATTTAAAATATATTATCATGACAGATTTTTAAAACATTAATCCTTCACTACTTTAAAAGTTTAGATACACTATATATACACTATATATATATATATATTTCTGTTTTTTTCCGTGTGTATACATTATATAATAAATTTTCGATTCACTAGTATTGATTCACTCGATTCATTCTATAGTATATTTCAAAATAGTTTTAAGTAATTAACTCTTTGTGGACCGACGATTCCATTTGGAATCATTCTTTTATTTCGTATATATATATATATATATATATATATATATATATATAAATAATTTTTGCCAATTTATTATATTTAACACACCTATATTTTTACACACCTATATTTTTTTAAATGGTTATTTGCCTTTTCCATTTCCTTAAAAAGCTGTTTCGTGGACATTGTACTAAACTTAGAATAAGCTTCGTGACTAGGCAATGCGCCAAGTTCAGTAATTTTTTGTGTACACTCAACTATTTTCTGTTGCAAGATATTTAACTTGCTTGCTAATTTTTCCAAGTCTTTCGCATCCGCTTCAATCTTCTCTTGCGCTTCTTTTTCTTTTAATTTCCATTTCTCAACTTCCGCAGACTCCGATTTTTGCTAAACATGCGATAAAATGGGGATTAAAGATTATATTAATTTAAACAATAAAAATGGTCACTGTATTCTTAAACACTTACTTTCTTCATGGCATTGGTTACTTTTTCATTTTGTGCTTTGAAATCCTCGTTTACTTTCACTAATCTCTTTTCAATATCCGCTAACTGGATCTTTGATGAATCAAGCTGACGCTGCCGATCTTCGACCGATATCTCTTGTAAAGCTTGAACTAGCTCATCCTTCCTTCTCACTAAGTTGTTCGTTAATAAGTTCTCTAATTTATTTTTTTCTGCTTCTAATTGCATTCGTTTCGCGAATGCTTCTTTGTTCTCCTTTGTTAAACGTCTGATATCGTCATTTAAAGTATCGACCTACCAAAATCGATAAAATAGAGTTTCAATCTTTAATTTAAGATAGAAAAAAGGAAAAAAAATATCATATTCTTAATTCAACTGCAATTCAATTTAAAAATTTGTACGCTCACCTGATGCTGATCTGCAACGGATAACTGTGCCATAAGTTCTTGATGTAATTCACTCTCCAGGCCGTCTTTAGTCGCACGCATAGCTTCCAAACTTGAAGTACATTGTGCAAGACTTTTTTCTTTTGGTGTTCGATATCTTTCTATAGCACTTAATTCTTCCTTCATAAGACGTATTTCTGCTTTCATTTTGTCGTATATATCTCTGTCAAATTAATAATGAACTGCTAATTAATCCTCATAATTAAAATCAATAACAAAAAAATTTCTACACTTGTTTCTAATAATTAAATATAAATATTTAAACGACGCGCGCACATGCGCATACAGAGGATGTCTAGAAATTTATATGTCAAAACTTCAGGAGCATATAGTGATTTGATAAACTAAGAAAAAAGTTCTATAGAGATATGCTCGTTTTTACTTCGTTTTGGAGAAAATCGCAAAAAAGACTAAACGTAATTGCTTTGTTCTTGTACTGCAATAATTCCATTTTCAGGTGAAAAATTTTTTTTCTAATGGGATCATTTTTTGCGATTTTTTCTAAAACGAAACAAAAACGAACATATCTCTACAGGACATTTTTTTTTAGTTTATCGATCTTTTATACGCTCCCGAAGTTTGATATTTCTAGACACCTCTAGTATGTATTAAGGTGGAAAACAATTTTTTTGAAAATCGATTAGTAATACCCTTTAAAAGTTAGCTATGGATTTATGATTTGGGTACAATTTCATCCGATTAATATCTTCAGGTTGTCCTTTGACTTTTAAATTAGTATTTATGTATTTCTTGGATACATGTGTTAAAATTCGAAAAAATATTTAAATTTCAATACAATTTTCATACTATCTATGTGACTTTGACCTGATCTTGACGATGTTACTCAAGGTCAGACTGACCAGATCAGTGAATAGATCATTTAAAACTCTATAACTTTTAGGAAACATTTCTTTCGAAAATGCTTAGTTTTTGAGTGTCGCTCCGACACTTTTTACTCACCCTGTCGTATGTCGTCATGTTGGATCCGCTATTTTGAAATGTGTACTTCTGACCTCGAATTCATATTCAGCGACCAAAAAAAAAACAAGTTTCAAATAGAATTGAAATTTTAATATTTTTTTTGACACATGTATCCAAGAAATGCATAAATACTAATTTCAAAGTTGAAGAGCAACCTGAAGATACTAATTGATTTTGATGAAATTTTACCCAAATCATATTGTCCATAGTTAACTTTTGGGAAAGGAGGGGGGAGTATTGATCGATTTTCAAAAAATTTTTTTTCGGCTCACTCTAATATATATATACAGGATGCCCCAAATAATCGCCAAATATTTCATGGATAGAGCGGATTAAAGTAAACTAAGTCAAAAAGTTCTTTATCATTTTACAATTTTCACAAAGTTAACGAGATATTAATTATTAAAAATTGCCAAAAATTAGTCTTCAATAATTTTTTACTTAAATACTTAACTTTACAGAAAAATTGTAAGAGGCAAAAATTATTTTTTTTCTCATAAAACTAAGAATTTTTTCAAAATTTTTTCAGAATTTTTTAATACCGTATTTTCTCATGTTGATAAAAAAAAGAAAATGCAATACTAAAAAGTTGATTAAAAATTCTGAAAAAATTTTCAAAGCTCTATGAGAAAAAAATAAACCATTTTTGTCTCTTGCAATTTTTCTGTAAAATTGATAGTATTTGAAAATTATTGAAGATTAATTTTCGACAATTTTTACCAATTAATATCTTGTTAATTATTGTGAAAATTCCAAAATGATAAAAGACTTCAACTCAGTTTAGTTCGCTCTACCTGCCCACGAAATATTTAGTGATTATTTTGGGACACCCTGTATAATTTTTGAAATTAATATTAATTATAATTCTAGATTAAAAATATCTAATTACATACTTAGCTTTACTATTTTTAGTTTCAGTTCTCTGCATTTCGCTAACGTAAGAACTAATATTTTGATCCGCCTTTCTGATTTCTTCTTTAAGCGTCGTTAATTGAGTTTCAAGAGTAGAAATTTGTGACATTAATTCCGATCTAGTTTTTTGTATCTCAAGCCGTGATCTGAGTGTATTGAAATATCCACCAGTTAAAGAGCCTTTGGATGAAACTTGGTCTCCTTCTAATGTAACGCAATCTAAGCCAGAATCCCGCGCCAAAGTCGTTGCTGCTTCCAAATTACGACAGATCAAAGTCTTTCCAAATATATATCTATATTTAACAAAAATATAATATAATAATGTACGATAATAATATATAAAAAAACTTTTATATATTACAAAGAAATAAAACAAGAAAAGAAAAAAATTCTTATTTAATAATTTTTATTTTATATCCTTTTACCTTAACGCTTTATCAAATTTGGGATCATAATTCAACTTGGATATCATGGGTATAGCATCAGAAGTCTGTGGATAATCAATATCCTTTACGTGAAGTCTATTCAGTGGCATAAAAGTTACTTCTCCTGGCAACCGTTGATTGTTCATTTCTTTTAAAATTTTTGTGCCAAACTTGTCGGTCTCCACAATGTGATGAAACAATCTATTCCCAGCGGTTACTTCAACTGCCATATAGACGCTCTTGTCACAGTTGAAATTTTCAATTACAGGCCCATAATAGCTGCTCACTTCATTAGCCATATCTTTTCGTCCACTACAAAGATATTAATATCATCATATTACATATGTCATCGTCATAGATGTATCTCTTCAAAAAATTGTGCATATATCTATATTATAAA
>NW_017259533.1:10522-11125 GCF_001594045.1 Atta colombica | reverse complement strand
TATATATATTTAATTTGTAAAATTCTAAGATTTTTAACGCAAGTATTAATTTAACATACTGTTCTTTTCGAGTTGCTTGACACTGATCTTTCGATTTCGTAAGCTCATAATATTGCTTGTTATGATCGTCTATTGATGCACGTTGCTGTTCCATCTCGCGTGTATGATCTCCTATTTTTTTCTCCAAAGCAATTTGTTTCTCTGCATCACGTTTTAAATCTTCGCTAATTTTTTTTTGATGCTCTTCTTTATCCTTTATCTGTTTCGTAAGCTGCTTAAGCTCATTTTGTATCCACTTATCTCTTTCATCCTATCAATGTATAAATAAATCTTTAAACTATTATATTAGAATTTAAGTATTAAGTAAAACAAAAATACAACTTGAATTATGGAGTCACAATTTTTTTTATTTTTACCTTAGTAGTAAATTGACTACCACGACCTTGTTTAGCATATAATTCTTTTCGTTTCTGCTCTTTTAACTGTAATTCTCGTGTACACTCCTCTTCAACACGTTTCATTCGTTCATACTGTAAAGAAAAATATTTCTCCACACATTCTAGTATTTTAAATAAATACACATAATTTTAAATATATATTTAA
>NW_017259533.1:6022-10501 GCF_001594045.1 Atta colombica | reverse complement strand
ATATAAATATATAAATATATATAAATATTTGAATATTTTTTTACCTCTGGCTTAAGAGACTTTAACTCGGTTTCTCGAGCAGCGATATTAGACTTCAACTTTTCCAACTCTTGTTGAGCTCGTTTCTTGCTGTCATTATCACCTTTTACTTCTTCTAGCAAGTCGTTAATAGTGAAAGTTAATTTGTTTTTTTCTTTCAGCAATTGCTGTTGCTCTGCACTATATTTTACAAACATTTTATTACAAATATTTCTCTGCTGTTTTTTATATGCAATTTTTAGTATATGTATTACCTAAGAGTATCTCTTTCTTCTTTGGCAGTTTGCACTTCCTTTTTTGCTTCCTTTAGCCTCTTCGTAGCTGCACGTACCATTTCTTGCGCTGTTTTAGCTTCGGCACCTAATCTCGCCTGTTCGGCTCCACTATTTGCTCTAGACTCCTCGAGCTCTTCTAATTTTCTTTTATTTTCTTTAAGTTCACGTTCATGGATCGTATATTCTAAACAACGACGTTGTTTGTCCCAACGTTGATATTCTTTCAGTTCTTCCTTCTCTTCTTCAAGTGTTTGCAAACGCTCTTCTACAATATAAAATAATTATTTATTCATTTTACTTCATTTATTTTAAATAATTCTTTAAGTTTTTGACCTATTGTTCGCAGAAAATCCTCGATTTTTTCTAGTTTTCCTTCTGTTTCTTTCAAAATAGATTTTGATTCTTCTCTTCTATCATCATATACTCTAGTACCTGCTACCTCTCTTAATAATTTCAATCTGTGGGAATCTGGTGCTGTTGCCATTTGGTTTATCTGCAAAACAATTATATTATACTACAGATAAATATAAATATGCTACATTAAAAAAAACAAACCTTTCCTTGCTTCACAATATAATACGGATTAGACCTAGAAAATCCTGCCGACTCTAATAAATTCATTACATCATTCCTTGTTACAATCTTTTTGTTGAGAAAATATTGGTCTTTCTTGGAGCCGATTACTCTTCTTAAATAAACTTCATCTTTATCGATCTGAATAAAAGACAAAATTATATATATTATGAACATATTGATAAAATCTAAAATCATATTAAATATATGTATATTTAAATATTTTACATACGTACTATACACGTACGTATATACGTACGTACACATATACGCACATACGTATGCATATATATATATACACACACATACACACGCACACACGCGCGCGCGTTTAAACAACTAGTGTGACATAAACTACTGATTTTTACCGGTAATCTTCCATCAGAATTATCAAATATGATTTCTACATGGGCAGATATAACACGAGGTCCTGTTCCTTCATGCAACAGTCCCTGTCTCTGATCTGGTCTGAGATGAGAGAATTCATCACTAAGGACAAATTGAATCGCGTAAAAGAAGTTACTCTTTCCAGAACCGTTTCTGCCAACTTAGAAGAAAAGTGTTCAGTTACAATGTATATGTATAATCATATCAATTATTAACTGCATATCAATTCTGCATAAGATTATCAGTTACATACCCACTACATTGTGTCTTGGATCAAAAGGCTCAACAACTGTCTGTTCACGATATGACTTAAATCCTTGGATAATTACCTGTTTCAACATAAACCCATCAGAGAAATCGCAATAATAACAATGTATTGATGCTCCGAATTAATATATTAGCTTTAGAAATTCGACAGTAACTTACAATTCATGATAATATACAATTCATGCATATAAAACCTCAATAATAATCCAATCAAGAATTAGAATGGAAGCAATGCAAGAAAGGTGAATAAAGTCACATAAAGAAAAGACGAAGCGTAACTCCGTCTCAAGAATGATGTGTTGCGACACAAATACAATTTGCTTACAAACCTGTTTAATGTACATGATGTGATGAGAAGTCTGACGTACGTATCATTCGTAATGTTACTCCAAAATACGATCGAGCATACGAGACGCGACGAAAACATTCGACCGATTTGTTGGTAGAGCCCGCAAAAGCGACATTTGTATAACATGCAGGTTGGCGATTACAAAAAGACCCTAGGTTTGGGCGGGAGACGCCATGAGCCTAGCTTAAGGTGCCATTACATAAAAGAGTCAAATATCGAGCATCATGAACTTACATGCCTTTTCATACTAATTCTTGACCACAGTATATATAGTTAACAGTAGCACAATTCTGTCGGAACCTTTGATTGGCCAAAATGGAATGCGCATGCGCGAAATAAGTAACGCCATTTAAATTTCTTTCTCAGTTGCTCTTTGTTTTTCTATTCTCTCTCTAGGTCGTTTGTACATAGCCGGTCACAGAAAGGTTGCAACACTTTTTTTCGATGGGTTTTGGAATGCAGCATACTCATCAAGCGATTAGTTCTTATTTGTATATCTATGAATAAGAACCAATCGCTCGATAAGCAAACTGCATTCCGAAACACATCGAAAAAAAAGGTGCAACTTTTCTGTCCAATAAATACTATTTGTTGCAGTAATATAATGTGGAAATAACGAATATTATAACATGTAAAGTTACTTTTATGATAAAACTGTTATATAACCAGATAATTATGGAATATTACAATGTTTACAGTATGAAGTATACTGCAATTTAATATTGTTACATCAATATGGCATAATTTTTTTCTATACATATTATATAATTCAGTTACAAAAATGGTTATTGAAGAAATTTCCGTTGTGATAGTTTAAAAACAGTTTCAAACAATTATTATCCATTATTGGATTAGATTATTACAGTGAATTAGATTTTAAATTATGTTTAGTTTACACACACGCGCACACACACACACACACACACACACCGCGCGCGCGCGCGAACGAAAATGAAATATTGCCCACTGATTTGTCCAAAACGTGTACTCAAGAAATAAAAATGAATAATAGTATAAATATAGGGATTCCAACCCACGGATACAGCAACCGGCAGATGCCTCTAGTGTCGCGCGGGAAGGGCGAAGTCACTGATACTGGATTTGTGGAAAGGGGAAGCGCGTCATCGGAGTTATCAGTATTAGAGGGGAAGAGGAGGTTTGTTCCTTCTTTCTTTCACCCGTTGCACTTCTATACTTATTATTTGTGATCTCTCTTTCTCCCGTTATGCTCTTTTTTTTCTTTTTTTGCATATGATTTTATTAAATAGATATAGTATTTACGATTTTTAATGATACGACTTAAAAACTAATTAAATATTTTTATGAATTTTTAATAATATAACCTAGTAACACTACTAATTATAATAATATTCTTTTTTTGTATAAATGTAATACAAATGGCTAAGCGTGCTTTCTTACTGACTAATTCAATACTACTGCGAAGATATGAAGAAGAAGTGGCAAAGATACTAAGGATAAAATAATTTTAGAAGAAAAGAACATATATTTTAACATACATTTATTTATCATGTAATACGGTACAATATAATAACCTATCTAAACCATAGACTATTAGTTCACATTCTATAATAGAATTTCTATCATAAATTTTGTATAAAGTATTTGCAGCATCACTTTTATTAGTAATATAATTTTGTCTTAAAAATGACACAAAATATTTGAATTTCTTACTAAATCGTGCGTATATTGACTCAGTTCATAGAATACATGTTCAACATACTCAAACTCAAATAAGAAAATAGTTGTGTCATGTACAAACATGTATGTGCCATTTAATGTTAGCTTCACGTTATTCGTACCATATATTTTAACAAGTTCCACATTTAGATCTTGAATTGGTGATGATGATGGGAATGTTGACTGCATTAATCGCTCGATATCTACACGTCTCTTGATGAATGTCTTCCATGTAGCAGAAGTATGAACATGCCGTTGCTTCGATTATCACTAATCGCAATTTGCACATGAGATATGGATCCTACAATGATCCCAATGTCCAGAAATTTGTACGCTATCGACATCAATGCATATTTTCTCATCAATATATGAGACATGTAGCGAGGTTTCGAAGATGTACTAGACGATGTTTGAGAAAATAGGTTTTGAAAAAAAGAAAAACATGTAAATAGATCTTACAAAAATACATAACGTATAATATGTGTAAGCAAAATATTTTATAAATATTTATTTTATAAAATTAAATGAACTTACTGTCCTTTGCACGTCTCATTCTATTGAATCGGAACGTAACAGTTCATAGCTTGAGATATTTTATTTTCTCGGAGAACTTATAATTAGCAATAGCTGCTTGAACTCTGTTGAAGCTCTCTGAACGATTAATGTGGTAATGTTTCCCGAAGCTCTTCTTTTAAACAGTGTTCCCTTTCACATTTTTTTTACACACCCTAAAATGGAAGGGATTTTTTTTTATATACATTATATTTTGAAGAACAGTTGTGACGTGGTCGAAGGAAGGACCAAATTGACATACATTATAAGAATGCATTCTAACGATATCGAATCTTTTTTATCTAAGGGATCGGCGCCAATGACAATAAAGTCTGTCTG
>NW_017259533.1:0-5922 GCF_001594045.1 Atta colombica | reverse complement strand
TATTTTCTCGGAGAACTTATAATTAGCAATAGCTGCTTGAACTCTGTTGAAGCTCTCTGAACGACTAATGCGGTAACATTTCCCGGAGCTCTTCTTTTAAACAGTGTTCCTTTCCACATTTTTTTTATAGACCCTAAAATGGAGAGGATTTTTTGACATTATACTTTGAAGAACAGTTGCGACGTGGTCGAAGGATACCAAATTGACACACATCATAAGAATGCATTCTAACAATATCGAATCTTTTTTATCTAAGGGATCGGCGCCAACGACAATAAAGTCTGTCTGCCTATTCTCTTTTCAAAAATGAATTTCGGGAAAAGAAATTAAAACATATTTAAAAAGAAATCTTATATTTTATTTTTTAAACTTGATACATTTCTTTCAGGCACTGCGATCATCAGTATATTTTAAACAAATTTTATAACGCACAATTTTTAATATGTTTTTCATATCGTATACAGTATTAGTAATATCCAGAATACATAAAGAATCTATATCTTCATAATCAATATCCAGGATCTCAATGATCAAGTCACCGCTTTTGAGTATATCAGCCAGCTATTCGCTGATTTTTTTAAATCCTTTAATGTATATGAAAGCCTTATTGTCATCATTCTCTTCCACACCAATTACATCCTTTGTAATCAGGCATTCACCATGCTGTACGAAATCATCCTGTCTTTCCATTGCAATCCATGGTGACAAGCACTCAGTCAAGAAGCACAGTCCTTTTCAGATTTTGTCAAGAAATTCCATGGGACATGTAAAAATGTTATGAGAGAATAGTTCCGTTTCTCAACACCGTCACTTCCTTTATGATAAATTTCCTTTCGGCGATAAATTCTTGTACAAACAATCAAATTAGGCATGCATTAAAAAAGTGTGTTTTATGTCATTGTATTTAACGACATTTCAAAGAAAATTTTTAAATTGATTTCAGAGGTGACACACATATTCCTTTGTTATTGAATATTGTCACACTTACTCATTGTAAATGGACCAAAAAAATGAAGACTTTGTAAATGTGACTTATGGCATATATTATTGTATCAACGATATATATAGGATAAGCCCACTACACACCTTTTTTATCGCATACATACACATACACACGCACAAGAAACCAAATCTTAAGAATAAGCGTCAGAACGACGAGAAGCTGCTGCGTTCGGCGCCTCTTAGGCCATGTAGCATAATACAACCGAGCTGCAGCGATTACGTATATAATTGCGATTAGCGACGGAAACGGCTGTATAACTTCGAGACTCGAGTTCAGAAGTAATCAAGCCACCGAAACGATCTCATAGAAAACAACAAACATTTTTCTATAACCGAGTCTGCAGCGCGAGTGATACGAAACAACTCTTTATCAAAGGTCAAGACCGAGATTTTGCCTGAACATTTCTGTATTAATATTCAATAAATAACATTGAAAGATCTCTGGACAACTATTCACTACACAACAATTGGTACCTCCTGTGAGGTCGTTCGCAAAGAGAATGCGAACGACATTAAAACGATGGAGATCCTGCCAATCTGTGACTTTCCAAACAACCACATGTGGACGAGATTTACACGACGATCGGAATCGGACGGATTGAAACCAAGAAGGCGAACAAATGGATCAGATCACAAGGCGAGACACAGGGTAACGGCGAGTACAACATATCTATCTAATATTCATTCAAATTCCCTCATTCCTTTCTCTTTTTTCGCGTCATTTCTGATTATAGCCAATAAAATCAAGCTTGTTCAAAAGCGAACATCATTTAAGTCGCAGATTACTAGTTTATCGAATCTTCTCGAAAAAGAACGGCATGGTACACATGTGTAAGTCCGGTTTAAGATTACGTATGGCACGTATTACCGAGCTTTATCATGCGTATGAAGAATTTAACGATAAACTCATACTACTAGACTTAAACGACAATCATAAGGACGAATTTATTAATTTCCAAGAAAGATTTTATTTGCTTGTAGATAAAATCGACGAGTTATTAAAAACGGCCGTGTCCGACAATGCCGTTGTCTCGAACGGCGCCGCGAGCGTTGCGAAGCGAAGGATAAAACAACTCGAAGCATTGCTATCGAATTTCGACATTACGAAAATTGGCTATCCTTCAAAAATGCATTCGTCGCGATGATAGATACTTGATCCGAGTTATCTGAGATGGAAAAATTACAATATTTACAATCAGCTTTGACAGGCGAAGCGGCCAACAAAATAAAAATTTTAACTGTCGCAGAAACAAATTATCGCAAGGCATGGGATTTATTGGAAGCGCGAATGAAGTGAAACGAGTCTTGATTTCGCGATATTTGTTTTTGCTTATCAATTTGCCGATTCTAGAAAAAGAAACGACTAACTCAAGGTTCGCTGACGCGCAGCAATGTCGCGTCATTGAACGCGCTGGGAGTCAACGTAGGTTCAGAAATACTTGTTAATATATTAGAAAATAAACTACCGACAAGACCGCGGAAAAATAGGAAGAAGCACTTAAAAGAGATGAATTCCTAAAAATCGATGAATTATATGAATTTCTGTATCGAGTTCGCGTATCCAAACGTGCTCGACTAGAAGCGTTCAAACGGGATGACAAATTTTTGCCTTCCACTAAAAGAGCACAAGCGTCTAATCAGATCTTTATGGTTAACCTAATAAATAACTACGCAGCGTGTAAAAACAAATTACATCCACTGTTTAAATGTGACATATTCAAACGATTGTACATTCCCAAACGCATCGAGATCATGAAAAATGCAAAACTATGTTATAATTGTCTATGTTCACATAAAGGCAAGCCTTTGCAATTACACAAACTGCATTGTTTGTCAAAAACGACATAATGCACTATTACATCTTACCAGACATCCACCTGCAACTATCATGACCGAATAGAATCGACATAAAAAAAAAGACTAATAAAGCATGACTAATAAAAAAAGGTAGAGATAGTGCGACGTGTCTAACAATGATCTCTCCTACATTCACGCTACAATTGATGACGACCACGATGATATTTGTGTACGATATTGAACACAATCTAGTAAAATGTCAAGCTTTGCTGGATACGTGCGCTACCGCCAATTTCATCTCCGAAAGATTGGCTAAATATTTAAAACTCCCTATCTCAACGTGCATGTTATCAATCGGTACGATCAATTCTATGAATGTGATGACAAAGGGTTTCTTCGTGTCATCATTTGATCAATACACAACAATGTCTACGAGGAGTTAATGTATTTATCGACGATATCAGACTTAGTGCCGCCCGATCTTTTTCAGCGAGACTCTGTCAAAATACCGCATAACGTTAAATTAGCTGATTCTGAATTTTATTTATCATGTCCGGTAGACGTATTGATTGACATGGGGACGACTTTGTCTCTCTTTTTATCTGGTCAGATTAATTTATCCAGAGGAGACAACTTATACTTACAAAAAACGAGCCTGAGCTGGATCGTCAGAGGCAGAGATGGATCGTCAAGCTGTTCTAAGAATGCAATATGTATTGTGACGTGACTGTGGATGGGTGTCTCTTAAGGAAATTCCACAAATTAAAATTATTATTTCTTTATTCACTATATACAGGGATACTCGTCGGTATTTATATGAGCTTTTGTGCCGCCTTTCGACGCGTGTGGTGTGTGTATGTCTATTTCTCTTCGGAATCTTCGGTGTTGCTGTCGGTTCTGAAGAGTTGGCATAATAGTCGTGGGTTGAGTCACTTCTTCTTCTGTCGTCCTGGCGTCCTTGGGCATATCGGTGGCTCAATCTCCAGCGATAGCGACTCGATGGATACAGGGAGCTCATGCTCGTCTGTTTATGTAGACGAGGCTATCTCCGTCGTGTGTCCTTGATGAAGAAACTCTCTCTCGGGAGCTCGAGAGGTATTAGTCTTCACGGGAAGAGAGTTACCCCCGAATCCAGCGACTTCTCCATCGATGGCTCCTCTGGTGTGCGCGGGGACCGGAATGGTGACATTTCCGTGGCAGCTTGTAGCCTTTTAGCTTGCCAAGAAGAGGATACTGCAGAGGCCCAAGAATGGCTCGCTCTGCTCCACGAAAGCTTGATACGAGCTCATGAATATATGAAAAGGCCCTTGACGAGCTCGTTTTGCTGCAAAGGTCCTTTAGAGAGAAGCTCGTTTTGCGGGATTACAACACCGAAAAAAGTGCTCTGTCATCAGAATAGAGGCCCTTTGCGGAACTCACACTATCCTGAGTGAAGATGCTGAAGATCACCTGCAGAACCTTATTTCTATGCGTGAACTATTTTTGCTGCGCGCAAGTTGCTGCTAGACCGCGTGACTCTCTCGCGACGGCGGTCAGGACTCGCGCTGGGCGGGCGCTCGGTCAGCGTCAAGCGCGGCACTGGGCGCGTAACTCAAGGGCGGCGTGAATCGCGCGCGTGCCCCAACGACTCTATTGGTGATGCTTTAAGCCGCCACAGTGACATTTTCCGTCCGTCACAAAGATCAGAAGAAGAACCCGACCGAACACAACTCTGGCGTCCTGAATCCTTCCACTTTTTAGTAGGCGGACGTATTTGCGCACTCTTATACGTTATTTCATCGATTTCGCGTTTGTTTTGTTCTATTTGTGCGTCCCACAGATTTTCTGCGGCGATTTATCGTTTCTTTTCGTGTGTTATCGTACCGCGAGTTTTGTAGGATAATTGGCGACTTCCTTGCGACCTTGAGAATTTTGCGTCGTCTCACCGAGTATAGAGGAAGAGAGAAGACGGCTGGGAATAGGAATGATGGAAGACGGATTGGCCGGGGTGACCAGCATCCTACAGGACCGGTAACACGCAGGTGATATCGCTTCGCATTTCGATATCTTTGTTTTGATTCGAGACATATTTTATCGCCACAGGCGCATGGCGGCGGGGCCGCGAGGACAGCGGCCGAGGATGGCCAGTCTACACCCAGGTGTAGACACTCCATGGCCATCGGCAAGACACCCCATGACAAAGCTCGCGGAGCCCTCTCAGGAAAGGTCGGCGCCCAGGATCGGCAGCGGAGATAACGACTATGAGGACGCCGACACTGAAAGACGAGTCTCTCGCGAATCTGAGATCCGGGAAGGCTTCCGAGGCGGCCGAAGGAAACGCGGCGGCCTAGTCGAATTCCGCGCGCTAGGACGCAGGATGACACGGCTTCCGCGATTCGCGGAGTTTATAGAGCCTCGCACCAATTAGGCGCGATAAGGCCCCCTTCGTGGTGATAGCGATCACTGCGTGCTCCCGGAAGGATCAGGATCCGACACTTGTGCTGTGGCGAGCGAGCGAGGAATACGAAGGACACAGGACGTTATGAGTGTCCAGGGTAACAAGCGAACAGAGAGCCTGACGAGAGGACTACCGAGATAAGACGAACATAACAAGTTTGTCGCCAATTTCCGTGTCCGGGAGGCACACGTAATTATCGTTGTCGTATTTTGTGTGCGAGAGGCACGCGGTATTGTCGTGCGTCGAATTTTGCGCGGTATTTGTATCTAAGCGTGTCGCCTCCCGCGACGACTCGTTGTAAGATTCTCGGGAGAATTACTTTCCGCGTCCGCCTTAGCCACAGCATGATCATTTCGTCTTGTCTTGTCGTGTGCCGATTGGTCTTGTATTGGAATTTTGTATCGTGATGTCTGTACTTCTCTGTCTGTCTCCGGCATTTTATAAAGTTCGAAGCCTGCAAATGAGCACGAGATTACGTTGTGTTTGCAGAGAGACCGCAATTGTCTCGTATTCCGGCTATCGTAGCGGCTCACGAAAAGTACTCTTACGTGGCGTAAGCTTGTACGTCAAGAGTTAGCATAATTAATATTCCTCGCGTAAAGCATATCGGGACATGTGCGAGGTTATATTAGGTGTACAACTTTGCTTCCGCCGTTTTCCTATAGATGGCTTTAGCAGTAAGTGGT
>NW_017259532.1:507259-509759 GCF_001594045.1 Atta colombica | reverse complement strand
TAATAAATTTGTTATTCATGTGGAACAAGGATTCGATTGTTCTAAAGAATTTTTTCAAATCAACCGTGACTATATATGAATAGATTCATCAGGAAAATGTTCTGAAAAGGAAAAAAAATAATTTATTTGTTTCATTCGATTTATCAATATGATAAAAATAATTAATCAGTTTAATATTAACAAAAAATTTCAAATCATTTTTCTCTAATAAGCAATTTAATTTATTGTGAATCGTTGTAGTTCTATGTCTAAAATTGTCAAAAGAGATTGAATGATTTTACAATATCTTCCCATATATAGTTGGGAAGAAGATTAAAAAGATTAGACGAGGAAAGTCAGCTGTTTATTTAAGAGCGAAATGTGTCTATGTAAATCAAAGATTTTTAGTTGTAGAACTTTTATTTTTGTATTATAAGTATACCGGATGTTTCACCTGTACCACCCTTTTATTTTCGCAGAATAAGATCAATCATAACCATAAAAGTATTTAAACAAAAGTTGTGGGTTTAAAGAAATTTATTTACTGATCTTATCAATTTGACCTTGGATGGACGTCGTCAAGGTCAGATCGTTAGGTCACATTGACTTTTTTAACGGACCATTCTATTTTTAAAGTCTAATAGCTGCTGTCGAGAGTTTTCCAAAACATTATAATAAAGTTATTTTTTATTGAATACTTTTCGAGTTACAAGATTTGAAAGTTATAGTACCGCTGGCATTAGCATTACACAAGGTGTCCGATCGATGACTTATAATGTAATCTGTAATGTAAGATAAATGTGAGACATTATTATATTTAAAAAGTTTTAAAAAATGTACCTGAGATATGGCTCTTATCAATTTAAATCAATCTAATATTTATGGTAAGTATTCACTAATGTTTCTCACTGAGACCAGGCGAGACTAGCTCAAATCTCGTCTCGATCTCAATTTGGTCTCGAAATTTTCATTTCGTCTCGGTATCGGCCTAGTCTCGACAATGATAATCTCGTCTCGATCTCTGTCTCGAGATTCTCGGTCTCGATCATAATAAGCATTTGTTTCAATTTCTTCTATCATCTTCTCTGATGCGATTAAACTTCATTATTATTCATTATTTTATGAATTAATTAAATTTTTAAACTTTTTTATTGATTTGTGTACTAATAATAGTAATTTAGATTACTATTTTTAGATTTTTAGATTATTATTATTTAGATAGTAGTAATTTAGATTTTTTGAAATGAATACTACCTTGATCAAAAAGTTCCCGGAATTCATTCAGAAAATTCAAAATAGTTTTATTCATCAAAATAGTTTTATTCATCAAAAGTAATATTGTTCCCTTCAAAGTACTCCCCATCGACTGCAACGCACTTATGCCAGCGCTTGATCCAGCTCTCGAAATATTTCTGGAACTCTATTGTCGATATAGCCATCAGAGTCGTCTTCGATTTTTCCATTACCTCCTTTCGGCTGTTAAAACGCGTTCCCCGTAATGGTTTTTTGACTCGATCGAACAGAAAAAAACAGTTTCTCAACATTTCCAAGGTTTTCATACCATTGAATCCATTTTTAACGCAAAATTTAATACAAACTCGTTGCAAATTCAACTCCATTTTTAAAACTGTAAAAAATCGAAGATACATGTAGAGGTAGATGTACTCAAGACGGCGTAACTTTTACAAATGTCAAGCTACAGTGATAAAATTTGATGGGAATGTCAATGATAGATGTGGCAACTTAACCAAAAAACAGAAATCAGCTGACTCAGAGCATCACTTGGTGATAATTCCGGGAACTTTTTGTAGTATATCTAGTTTAAAGTATATTTTTTAAATTTTCTTTAAAGTTGCATCTGATGATTATGTTATTATTAGAGAAAAGTTATTGAGACTATTTATCATTAAATAATCAATATAAAATTTAGTAATTGTATACACGCAAAATTTTTAATTTACTAATTTTTTGATTTAACTTCGTGAGGTAAAGAGTTGGGAGAAAGCAGAGTCTATAGAATTTTTCGAATACTATAAAAGTTATTATAATGAGAAACAAAATGATAGCAATGATTGTACAGAAATAATTGAAATAGACGATGATATATTTTTTGTACATGAAACAAATAATGAATATGTCAATTCAAGAATTTGAAACGTACACAAATACGTCAAGAGCTTCGAAGGAATGTTCAGAACTAAGCTGGTGGAAACAAAATGAAACAACCTATCTTATCAAAGTTGGTTAAGGATATTTTTGGTATTATCGCTACTTCTGTTTCAGCGGAAAGATTATTTTCCAAAGTATCATTAGTTATTAGAAAACATAGGAATAGGTTGAACGAAACATCGACACGTATAATTTTATGTATAAATTCTTGGTTGACTTGTAATCTCAAAGATAAATTCTAGATAGAATATTAAAGTAATAATTGCAATAACTAAACTTATAAGTAATTTTTGTTAAAGATTTTAATCTTTTTTTATCAAACATATCGATGTGCATATATATATATATATAT
>NW_017259532.1:505284-507141 GCF_001594045.1 Atta colombica | reverse complement strand
TATATATATATATATATGTATATGTATGAGATAGATCTCATACAATTTTTTAATGAATTATAGATAATTTTTAAAGAAAGCTATTGCATTAAGTAATATATTTCCATCAAGTAAGTTTCAAAAGCTACTTCCATTAAAATTTGATTTATGTAAATAACAATTTTCAAAAATTAATTTACAAAACCACATTTTTTTCAAAAGGATGAGAATATTCAAAGAAAAAGGCGAAATCAAAGATTCTTTTAAGATATTTTTTTTATAAAATATATGTACTATATTGTTTCCTTTTTCTGTATAATTTTTCTGTCTCTTTTTTGTGATATCTGATAAGACATAAGAGTATGAGTGAAGTAAGTATTTTAATTGTATAAATCTGTACGTCTTGTACAGATTAACAAAATACAAATATTGAGAGTACAAATAAATTTCTGCCATTTGCAAAAGACGGCGCTACTAATAAACTATAGTTAAAATTGATGTAAAACGACATATCGTAAGATTGGACATTCGGCAACACCATAACCTTGAAATATTAGCGATTTATCAGCATCATATATTTTTTTTTGTACGAAAATGTCGAGTTTTGAGCCGAATAAGCATCATTTGAGGAACTTTTGATTTACTTCTTTAATTTGAAGAAATCTGCAGCTGAGGCTCATAGATTGCTTGAAGCATATGGTGATGCTGCCTTGAATGAGAGAAGTTGTCGTGAGTGATTTCAAAAGAACGGTGAATGACGTCGAAGACAAAGAACATAGCGGAAGGCCGAAAGTGTACGAAGACACGGAATTGGAAGCATTATTGGATGAAGACTCGTGCCAAACGCAAAAAGAACTTGCACTTACATTAGGAGTGACTCATATCATTTAAAATCAACAAATTTCATATCATTTAAAATCATTAGGAATGATTCAAAAGCAAGGGAATTGGGTTCCATATGAACTGAAGTCGAGAAACGTTGAACACCGATTTTTCACATGTGAAATGCTGCTTGCCAGGCATAAATGAAAGGGTTTTTTGCATCGTCACTGGTAATAAAAAATGGATCCACTACGATAACCTAAAGAAGAGGAAATCATGGGGACCGCCTGGTCATACTTCAACAAAGACAGCCAAGCCGAATATTCATGGAAAAAACTCATGTGTATTTAGTATTATGTATTTGGTGGGATCAGCTTGGTGTCATGTATTATGAGTTGCTCAAACCAAACGAGACTATTACTGGGGCTCTCTACCGAACACAATTGATGAAATTGAGCCGAGCACTCAAGGAAAAACGCGCCCACTACTACTCCAGGCATGACAAAATTATTCTTCTGCATGATAATGCTCGACTACATGTTGCGGCGCCGGTCAAAACCTACTTAGAAACACTCAAATGGGAAGTTCTACCCCACTCGTTGTATTCTCCAGACATTGCTCCTTCCGACTACCATTTGTTCCGATCGATGACGCATGGCCTGTCTGAACAGCACTTCATATCATATGAAGATACCAAAAATTGTATTGATGATTGGATAGCCTCAAAAGATGAAGCATTCTTCCGACGCGGTATCCACATGCTACCAGAAAGATAGGAAAAAGTAGTGGCTAGTGATGGCCATTATTTTGAATAAAACATTATGTATTGTTCTTTCACAATAAAAGCTTAATTTTTGATAAAAAACGGCGGAAACTTATTTGTACTCCAAATAATTATACTACCATTAACGGAATTATGATAATAACCTAAGTTTTCTAAGTTTCTATAATTTTTATAATAAATGTTTTTCTTTATTATCGAACATGTTTGTTTATTCATTTTGCTTTATTTTCAACATGTTTTTTCAACGTTAGTGAGTAGACATTATGATTATT
>NW_017259532.1:491758-505184 GCF_001594045.1 Atta colombica | reverse complement strand
AATTTATATGATATATATATATATATATACATGCCTATATATATGTTAAATGTAGGCTAATTTATTCGTAATTTTTAAGTACCAAGATGCACCATAAAGTCCAATGAAATTTTTTTTAATTAAATGCGAATAAAACGATTACGAGTTATTATTGTTTCTTAAGAAGTAAGAAGTTTCTTTTTTTATTAAACCTAATTTCAAAGAAATTAAATTTTTAAAACTTTTTTTTTAATTCATATAATACTATATCATTCATACAATATTCCGACTTCTTTTCCCTTTCATTACTACATACAAATATAGTATCTATTCGATGTATAGTAGGCTCGAATTTAAGGCCCGGTTTTTTATCACTTGGTTAACTTGTGATTAAGCTTAACTTGATGTTTTACCCAATGGGCTTTATCTGTGATAAAGCTCATTGAGTGAAACAATTATGTAATATTATAAAATTGCAAATATATCGAACGAAGAGTACTTTTATTATATATTAAATCTTTTCCTTCTGATTGGTTTCTGAAAGAGTGTTAAGTTTCTTGTTTAATTAATTCTATCATATGCAATTTTCTGCTGAAGTGATCCTAATGATCAGATTAGCACAAGTTAATCAGATAATAAAAAATTGGGTCTGAGACTTATATCTTATGCATTAGAAATTGTATCTGATTACAAAATTCTAGAGTCTCGACGAGACTCTCGGTATAAAAAGGCTCATATCGGTCTCGAATTCGGATTTTAAGTCTCGATCTCGATTTTTCTCGATTTCGGCATTGATACCGAGACCAGTCTCGGTATCGTTGGAAACACTAGTATTCATATAGTATGTATGTTCACCAAAGGTATAATAAATAATGTGTTTGATTTATCTTCCTATTTATTTGTATTTACATATTCGAGCAAGAAAATCATATTATAGAGTAAAATTCTTGTACACGCACATATACATTTGAATATTTAATTTCGCCATGTTGTGTTGTCAACAACACAAATGTAACTAGCTTTTACATTATGTGTCAACTTCAAAGTTATTACATCAAATTCAAAGTCAAGTATTTTTACTTTGTCACGAATTATGCGATAATTGTGACGAAAAATATGGAAGCGTATAATTCGGCGTAGTGTGATCCGTTTTTCACTCGCTAACAATAATGTTCGAAGACAAAATTACTGATCTGTTTCTGCGGTGCAAAGAAAAGAACAAAAATGTTCTCATAATATTTAACGATACATAAACGTTTTCCGCGCGGCGCAGGATGGTCTATTAAAAACTCTGATAACTCTCTGTGAACTACGCAGATCATTGACCCTCTCAAGCGCAATAAATAGGAGCGTGCATATCGCGTCTAGCAGGAAGTTGATAGCGAGAGAGCACGTCATCATCTGTCCAGAAGAGCACAGGAATTCCGATAATCACGCTCGTCATTCATGCGACAGGCTTGAGACGTCGGATGGCTTGGTGCTTCGTTTGCGGACTAGCAATCCATGAATGAGTTCGATCCTATCCGCGCTTTACATATGCAAGATTCTTTCTACATTTAAGCAACGCTCCATTTATAATTAAGATCCCAATTGTACCTTAAATTAAGGAGCAAATTAAGGAGTTGCTCCATTGATTACGCTGATTAAAAAACATATTTAAATAATGAATATGAAAAAAATTGAATAATATAGAACTTTTTGATATTTAACAAATTAAAACCAAAAATTTGTAGGGAAGTAGGAGGTACTTCTCAGCGCTGTACTTTGTACGTAAGTATAATAATAAAAGTTTAATAGTCCATATCTGATGACAAATATTTTAATATGTCATACACAAATATCTCATGATGGAATTAATAAGGTGAAGCACTTCTGTGGATGTGTAATAGGAGAATGAATTTGAGTAACATTTGATTGGCTGTTATAGTATAAGCAGCTCTATTATACGTATAGAAAAGTGCATATTGGGGAACATTTGATTGGTTATTTCCAGTATTACTGTCGCCATTATGCGCAATGTTTTATTAATTCCACCATAATATTTTTATACACGCTTCGATTTACTTCTCAAGTCATTCTCAACGAAATTGAATATATTAATTCGATCTTGTGTGATGTACAACAACCATATTAATCATCCACTATACTAAAAAGATTTTTTAGATCCATCGCAGTTTACGAACCGGAAAGTTACAAAAAGATACATTTCACTTTAAAATAAAGCTATAATAAAATTAATAACAAAACGGCCATCATGTTTTTTTTAAATGAAAAGGAGAGCGGATAATCATTCAATTTGCTGCAACTTGCACACTCATCCAGTAATCAACCAAATAAAATTAATGTAACATTAAATATAATAAAAAAGTTGAAATAAAAATATGATAAAAAAGTTGTACAAATTTTCTATTCAAAAACTTTTTGTCAAATTTTAGCAAAACGAGATTTAACGTTTCGATTATAAAGAGATAAATAATGCATTGATATCAATATAATCAAAAGGCAAAAACAAACTGTATAATTAATATTGTATAAACAGAAAGTTTTACTAGCATCAAGAATCGACATATAAGATTTAAAAATTCAGTATCCATTTGAAGATTTAAACTCATTTTTTGCATTTCAATGTATTTATAATATTTTAGTTAATCTTTTAATTTCTTTCTTTATCCAAAATCTGCACATTTTCCCAATTAAATTCATAATCATGATAGATTGTCTATCATGATAGCCTCTTATAGCGATATAAACTAGTCGACAATTAAAATCACATATTTCCGAATATTGAAATCATATTACGAGGAAAACTTCTACTCACTCGGTTACAGACCATTATATCATGATCATAATTTTTTGATTGAGAAAATGCGTTTTTTTTTTGGATAGAGAAAGAAATTACAATAAAAAGTTAACGCCTGAAATGTTACATATTAAAATGTAAAAAATGAGTTTAAATTTTCAAACGGATACTGAATTTTTAGATCATGTCTATCACTGAAATAAAAGATTTGCTGCTGCAGCAATTTAGATAGTAAAATGTAGCATAGCATTTTTAATTGGCTGTAAAAGCCAATTTTTGGTTGCGTTAGCCTATCCGCAATGTCAATATATTTTTGATTTCGATTGGATAATGCAATCAAAAATTGCCTGCTGTAACCAATTAAAAATATTATGCCATATGCAGCCAATCTTTTTTTTCTGTATATATGTCGGTTCTTGATGCTATCTATACTGAAAGAAAAAATTGGCTGTTACAGCAAATTAGATGGTAAAATATGGCATAACATTTTTAATTGGCTGCAGCAATTTTTGGTTGCGTTAGCGTACACGCAAAAAAAGGACTTAGTAATCACTAATATCAGCTAAATATCAGTTGCTGGTTCAAAATTTACTGCTAAAAATTGGCTATTGAAAATAAAATACATTTATTGCCGACATTCAACTTTATAAGTTAAAATTAAAAGCGTATTTAACGAGTAGCTAAGTAAATGGCAGCTATTCCTCACTATTTTAGTCACATAATTGAGCATTCCATTCGCAATTGTTTCTAAGATGTTGCCAGTTGTCTGCGTTATTTGTTCATAATACCATTTTAACGACATTGTGTGGCATACTTATTGCACCTACCGTAATTTATTTCTGATTTCGATTTATCCTCTAATACGATTAATTGTAATATAACATGCGTTATATTACAATTATAATATATTGTTAATTATAATACGAAATTACATGTAGTACGTTACATGTAACTTTGGTTTACTGAGTCAAATGTTTATTTTATGTATTATGTATTCTTTAATATAAGCTAATATAATACATATAACAAGTCTTTTTTATATATGCTTTCTTATATTTTTGTTACAATACATTATAAATTGATAATAGGTTTTGTTATAATTTTTTTATTTTGTATCTAGATCTGACATATATTTGGTTTAATGAGACAAATGGAATGAATGGAGATTGGATTGTTTATACATGTATAAAATCTCTCTTGTCTTTGTCTCATTAAATAAGCACGCTTTATCTTACAATGTAAATGTATTATAGCAATGTAAATCTAATTATTGGCGTTTAGAAATATAAAATGTAACATTGAAATGTATAATATATGAATTATAAACTTTCAATATTACAGAGAAGAAAAATAACATTAAATTAACAGCATCTAATTGAAAATAATCTTGTTAATCTTGTTAATTTTCAGTATTAATGTAACAAATACACCATCATTCTTTTGTTTTAAAAAAATGTTATTGATACTGTTAGTGAATGAACAAGACTTTTGAATAGATTGTTGACAAATGCTATTAATGCAACATTTTTTTTCGATGTATCAATATATTTTTAAACGTAGTAGCTATAATAAAATAGCTATAATAAAATAAAACTATTCCTGTATCATTTGATAGCTGGAATTAAAATCACCTAGTATTAGCAGCGAAGCATATATGTATAATGTCAGCTAAGATTATTAATCTTGCTGCAAATTATTAGTTTCTGTTGTAAAATGAAATTGGCTTACTATATTTAGGTAAATCATTTTACTCTAGCAGCGAATATTTTCTACTGTAGCATCTAAATTTTAGCAGATAATAAATTGAGCTTTAACAACATCGACATTAGCTGTCTCTATTATAGGGACACATTTTAGCTGCGTTGGCTAATCTTTTTTCTACGTATATATACGTATGGGATTTCGATAAGTTAACGCAACCAAAAATTAACTGTTGCATTAAAAATGCTATGTCATATTCAACCATCTTTTCTTTCAGTGTAGTAAAATTTTTTGTTTATGACAATATAATTGACTTTTGCCTCTTGATTGTATTAATATCAGCGATAATATTTCTCTCTCTCTCTCTCTCTCTCTCTCTCTCTCTCTCTCTCTCTCTCCCTCCCCCCCCCCTTTCTCAGCTAACAAGATAACGTCGAACTGAAAAAGATTTGATTACGGTAAAGTCATGTAACTTCAAGTGGGACATAGATTCAAAAAAAAGACCTCTGTAAAGTTGGCTCCTTATTTAAAAAAAAAAATGAAATTTTGGTTTGGTAATAGTTCCGAATCCCGAAGAGTTCTGGAGTTATTGCCCAAAATTAAGAACAGTTCCGGCGAATTAATATAAAAAAAAAAATTAAAAATTTGGGGTGCTAACTTCACAAAACGCAGAATGAAAAATCGTGATATCTTTTAAACCATTAATCCTAGCGCTTCGAGCATTAATAACTTTCGTTAGAATTCGTGAGATGCTACCCAGAACTGTCAATAGAATTGCCAGAACTTTTAAGTAATTTTCACCCCTCAAATGTTAGAAATTTTCGATTTAATAAATGAAAAATCGCGATATCTCTTAAATCGTTGATATTAGCGCTTCGAGCATTAATAACTTTCGTTAGAACTTGTAGGGCGCTATCCAGCATCAATGGTTTAAGAAATTTTGCGATTTTTCGTTTATTGACTTGAATATTTCTAACACCCAAGGGGTGAAAATTTTTTAAAAGTTCTGGCAATTCTGTTGACAGTTCTGGGTAGCACGAATTGAAACGAAAGTTATTAACGCTCGGAGCGCTAGGACCAACAGTTGAAGAGATATCGCGATTTTTCGTTTGTCGAATCGAAGATTGGCTGAATATAGCATAGCATTTTTAATAGGTTTGTAGCAGTCAATTTTTGATTGCGTTAGCCTATCGAAATCCTACTGACATTGCGGATAGGCTAAAAATTGGCTGCCGTAATCAAAAATTGACTACTGTAGCCAATTAAAAATTGCCATATTTTACCATCTAAAAATTTGCTGCAGCCTATCTTTTCTTCCAGTAACTTATAACATGATTTTAAATACTAAAATGACAGCGGTTGCATTACGTCAAAAAGACGTCTATATATATATACACTGATGTGAACCTACGCCCAACTTTATCAAAAATAAAAGTCAGTATCGTAGCGCGTTTGTATTTTGTTTGTACCTGTTTGTATATCATTATTTCGTTTGTACCTCAAACAGTTAAACAGAAAATAAAAAATAAAAAATGGTCAACGCACAACTTTAAGATTTTTTAATTTTATTTATGCCATTCGAAAGAGAATCGTTTGTATCCGTTTGTATCTCTTTTACTTTCGGTTATACTTCAAAGGGTGCTATTTCGGAGAAATAGCAATTTTAAAATTTCGGAAATACGTCAAGGCAGTCGGCCTTTTTAAAAAATATCAAAATAGAACCAACGGCATTCGAAAGAGAATCATTTGTACCCGTTTGTACCTCTCTTACTTTCATTTGTATCTCAAAGGGTTCGGAGATACAGCGCTTTTCAATTTGTATATAACTCTTATATAGCGATCTTAGCCAATTTTTAAAATATCGAAATGGGCATTTGAAAGAGAATTGTTTGTACCTATTTGTATTTTTCTTACTTTCGTTTGTTCTCAAAGGACCCGGAGGTAGGCTAATGTAATCTTTTGGTATATTTTCGAAATTTTGAAACACTATATCTCTGAACTCTTTGAGATATAAATGAAAGTAAGAGAAGTACAAACGGATACAAATGATTTTCTTTCGAAAGCCGTTGGTCCCATTTCGATATTTAGAAAATTGGCTAAGTTTACTATATATGGGTTGCGCAAAAATTGAAAAGTGCTGCATTTCCGAACTCTTTGAGATATAAACGAAAATAAAAGTAGTACAAACGATTCTAAGTAATAAATGAAATTAAAAAATCTTAAAGTTGCGCGCTGGTTATTTTTTTATTTTTCTCTTTTTATTTAACTGTTTGAAGTACAAACGAAATAACGATCGGTACAAACAGGTACAAACAGGTACAAACGAAGTATAAACGCGCTACGGTATTAATTTTTGATAAAGTGGGGCATCAGAGTCAACATCGGTTATATATATGGACATAATTTGCTCAAATTTTGACATGAAATATGGTAAACTCTGTCTCTATGAGATTTTATACAGTTTCTTGGTATTCATTCATTTTTTTTTATTATTCTTTCTCAATAGAAAATATGTATAGAATTGATTTGATGTATAGAATTGTTTTTCTTGGTAAACCTTAATGGTTAACTTTTATGATCATACTTCAAAAAAACCATACAATAACTCTTTGAGTTAAAATGATCCGACCCATTTTTAAAGTATTACCAAATCGATAGTATTAATTCCAATAATTTAAAAATTTACGGTATATAATTACATTCTTTAAGAAAATGGAACAATGGCGTTTTAGTGAAAAATTTACTTTTAACAAAAAAAAAATCATAAATGTTACATGTTAAGTTCAGAAAAATGTGTTTTTTTACTTAAAAATCATAACTTTTTAAATTTATAATACTTTCAAAATTCAATTTTAGCCTAGACTTTTGAGATAATGTACTTAAAAAAAAATAGTATGGTTATATGCGCTTTAAAAAAGATATTTATTTTGAAAGTAAAATTCATCAATCATTTTTTAGGTATAAAAAAGATGTTAAATTTGGATAAAAGACTATTTATTATTGATTTAAGTTAATGTAAAAATTATTATTATTATTAATACTGAAGGCAAATATAAGTAAAACACATAAGATATTAAAACATACATAGAAAACGATTACTCTTTGCTACTGTAATCTCAGTACACAAATAGACTCTACTTTCTAAATCCGAAATCAGTGGATCACTGATTCAATACCAAATATGCCACTATTAATTAATAAATTAAATGTATTATCCCTAACTTATAGCGAATCTTGCTTCAATGTATAAGTGAAGCACATTCAATATATGATATTCCACAAAATTTTAGATATCATTCGTATAAAAAAATTTGATATCTACAATTTAAATCGCCAAGTTAAATCTCATACTAATCATACAAATAAAATAAAGAATATAATTTAAGTGATACTATCTTTAACTTTTGTCGGTAAAAAATTATTTATAAATATGTATAATATTTATGTATAAACATACATAAATATTCATAAACATGCATATATGGACATGCACATATGGACATGCACATATGGACATATTTCATAATCATATAATATGTCCATACATCTCTCTTTCTTTTGTAAAATTACTTTTTAATGTAATAGAAATATTAATAATAATATGAAAATACAAAAATAATTAAAAGGTTAATTTTCACACTATTTGTTTAAAAAAAAAATTTTTTTTAATGTAAAAAAATGTTATGTATAATTATATACAAAATTATGCATAATTGTATATGAGCAATTTTTTTATATTTCTTCAAACTTATTTTTTTCTAAAACGAACATTGCAAAAATTAACTCTTTAATTATTTTTTCACATTATTATTATATTATTATTTCTACACTAAAAAATAATTTTACAAAAGAAAGAGAGATGTATGAACATGTATGGACATATTTCATGTATGATTGTGCATGTTTATGAATATTTATATATATTTATACATATTTATACATATTCATGTATGAAACATTTTTTACCGCGTACAATGAAACCTAAATATATATCTTTGTATTAAAGGATCTTTCTATATAACAATTACAATTCAAATGACTTTATTTCTTTTTATATGTAATTTTTATATCGCGATTCATTTAAAGACATTTTTTTCTTCTAATCAAAATAGTAGTTATTTAATTCTCTTTCAAAACATTATCATATTATTTAAAACGTTATCACAAAATTGCGTTACCTTGTCCATTCAAATATTATCACAAAAAATTAAAGAAGTAAATACTTGGCGCTCGTAGATTGAATAAGAAAAACTATAAAAATAATTCAAAAAATTTTAATAATGGTTAATAAAAATAAATAAAAATAAGTAATGAAAGATAATTACAATTTTAACAATTTTGTAATAATAAATTTAATCTAAATGCTACACTGAATAAAGTAAAACAAATTTACTGTTTATTTCATTTTACTTTTTGTACATGTCTTACATCCACAAGCTTATTTATCTTAGATTTAAATTTAATAGCTTGCACGATTTTCGTAACTTATACGACTGTGTAATCGCATATATATAATATACGGTGGATACTTTTATTCTCATGGGAATGTTTTTTATTTTTCTTATTTTAAATATTACATTCATGAACAAGGTAACGCAATTTTAGTGACACGTTTTGAATAATGTGCAATTGAAAGAGAATTACATAATTACTATTTTGGTTGGAAGAGAAAATGTTCTTGAATCAATTGCGATATAAAAATTACATACAAGAAGAATTAAAGTCATTTGGATCTTAATGGGAAGATCCTTCAATACAAAGATATATACAAAGATATATACTTTCAATGTAAAAGTTAAAGATAGTATCATTTGAATTATATTCTTTATTTTATTTATATAGTTGGTATAAGATTTAACTTAGCGCCAGTTGTTGATGTCAAATCTTTTATATGAGTGATATATATTTTCAGAGTTAATAAGTAAATAACAATGATAATACCACTTGAGTTTTACTTTTTAATTTGGTAGAATTTAACTTACCTTTTTTTAAAAAGGTAAATTTGTATTAATATCACGCATTTTGTATTAACAAATACTGTTGACATTACATTAAATATATAAACGTATCATAATATTCGCAAATTTTTAATATTAAAAATTTCTATTTTGAAGGCTCCAAAAAATAAATCGTAGAAAGGTAGAAAACCAAGCCAGCGAGCCAGCTCAGGTTGTTGTGTGTAAGAATATCATATATTTCGGAATGAAATAAAATTACAGACGTTTCGATCATCTTATTATTGGATCATCTTCAATGTAATTTTTGAAAAAATTCAATTGTGTAAATTTAAATATGTACTGACCGTTTACTGTTTCGTCAATATAATAAATATAGAACTTGTCTGTCTGTATGTCTTGTAACTGAATAACCCAAATGAATTACATTATCTGCAATATACAATAATTAATTGTTCTGATTGTAATGCTTCATACATAGGCCAAATGAAAAGATTATTAAAAACCAGGATATCAGAACATCATAATCGCATCAATAGATATACTAATCAACACTCGATTATTTCGGAACATAGACT
Organism: Atta colombica; assembly: GCF_001594045.1. Classification (NCBI taxonomy): domain Eukaryota; kingdom Metazoa; phylum Arthropoda; class Insecta; order Hymenoptera; family Formicidae; genus Atta; species Atta colombica. Next base: position 495,171 of record NW_017259532.1, on the reverse strand, counting down.
TGAATTTAATTATGATTTTTATTGGAACAATGTCAAGATTTTAGATGAAGAAAAGAATTACAAGTAATTAATCTCAGAGTCTATTTATATTAAGAAACAAGAGAATGATTTAAATTTACAAGAGGATACTGAAATGTTGCTTCTTTATACCATGATTTATTGTAAGAAGAATGATTTTTTCAAGTTTTTAGTTAATGCGCATACTTTATTTTTATAACTCATTTGATTTTTCGTTTTTCTTTTATTTATTGTATTATTCCCCCACTAGTAACGACAATTTCGTTTTGACCTCTTCACACACTCTTGAAATGTCTTACTATACACACGTTCTAAATTATTTGACCATCGTCAATATTTAATGTAAGTATATCTTCAGTTTCTTTAATGATATTTTTGTATTAGTATGTCTTTTATTATTTTTTATTATATATTGTAGATAATGTAATTCGTTTGAGTATTCAGTTAAATACGACAGATATGTTCTATATTTATTATGTTGACGAAATAGTAAGCGGTTAGTACATATTTAAATTTACACAATTGAATTTTTTCAAAAACTACATTAAAGATGATCCAATAATAAAGGTTGAAATATCTAATTTTATTTCATTCCGAAATATATTTTTGTACACCAACAAGCCTGTGCTGACTCGCATTAGCTTTTTATCTTCCTACGTTCTAATATTAAATTTTTATGCATTTAATGTGAATTTTAAATGTGTATTTAGGAAATAAAACTTACGAAAATATTATTCTATTATATCTATACACATTTAATGTAGTGTAAATCTAGTATTTTTTCTTTTTATGCAACCAATACTCGCGTTAACTCTTACATTTTTTTTTTCAAATCATAAAAAATTATTTAATTTGAATGAGATAACGAAGGAAGCTTCCTAAGCGATCGCACTCACCAGCGTAATGCAACTTTGTCGTGCGTTCGTGATTAATATTTTTTATAGTTTCTGCCAATAATCACAATTCTATATCCTGAATCGAAAATATATCAGGTAATCTTATGAATGCTAAATGCTCTAACTCTCAACACCGATTATTGGGCGCCAGGCACGAGAGAGCGTGTTACTCTTTTGCGCAAAGCAATTAGCAAAAAGATTTCACTCTGAATATAAAGATCTCTACAGAATCGCGAACGCTGACGGCTTTGATAACCGACTGCTCAGCCTCATAGTAGAGGGGACGGTTCGTAATCGATATCTTGGAAAATAAGCAACAAATGGAGGGCATACAGTAATAAAATATTTGAATTTGTCACAATAAAATGATAACAAATATATTCTCTCATTTGTGTACACTATTCCGTACACGCTGGCTAACAAATTGATAATCATGCATTAGAATGTTATTACCTCTCAAAACGTTCGACTCGCGATATCGACTCGCGATATTGAATAAAAGAAATTCTATCTCGACGGTACGAATTTCAAATTTTAGAGATTAATTCTACGAACAGTTGATATCGTAATTAAAAAAAAGTAATCGGGGTGCGATAGTCTCAGGTAATTAACATGTAAAACAAATCTAACCTCGAACTCGTGAAAAGAACGAGAATTGTTACGACGAAAAATTTTCGAAATTCTAAAACATGCGAGAATTTTATCTGAAATCTATCTCAATCTCCACATTAAGACGCGATATAAAAATGTGATGCACCATAGGATATAATCAAATAACCTGACCCTATGGCCTCGGCGGACAAATAAGTGACTTGAAATTAATGGGAGGAATATGATATCGGACGGGATGGTACGATCACGCACTGCGCGCTCGCAAAGGCGACGCAGTTATCCTTAAAATACCAGATTCAACGAAATTAAACGATAATTGCGGATACATGCGATCCCTCTGATCTAGAAATCGACTGCTTTTTAATACGTTAGGCTACGCTCGTCTCACTATGGAATTTTACTTAGCCTCTCGACTACGGGTACTATATCGATCTAAGCCATAAAAGATGCTATATTAAGAAAAACATGAAGAAAAATTTATGTCAAAAAATGAACGAAAAGCGGTCTATTTCGCATAAGGCATGAATATCGGAATGCATACGAAGTATGGTTTCCGATCTTTATGCCTTACGAGTAAATGAAAAGAATGGTTCAAGTCGATTCAAGTCGCATGAAATTAAAGAAGAGCACAATATATTTTCTTCTCAGAAATTTTATAGTAGTATGACTGAAACGGGAATCGTTTTGATTTTCAATCCTGTTTCTCGCTCATTTAGTCATATATTATTTAATTTTCCGTAATTAAATTTGTGTAATTTATGAGTGAATATTGCGCTATATATACTCTTCTAATTTTATGCGACTTGAACTGTTCTTCTTATTTTCTCGAATAAACCGTACTTTGTATGTGTTCCGATATAAAGTCTTCACGCTTCACGCGAAATAGACAGACTTTTCGCTTTTTATTCATTTCTTAATAGAGACCTTTTTTCATATTTTTTTTGCTGTAGCACTTTCTATCCTGTGGCCTCGTGCGTTGTCATGGCTTGCCACAGCACAAGTGCTGGACCCGAGGTTTTTTCGGGGGCACGCAGGCATCATAGGCCCACGTGCCTAATAAGATCGCGAGTCTCGCGAGCTCTCGCGAATTGCTATAGCGTCGCGCGCCCTGTATCCTTGCGCGTGGAATACGCAGATTTTGACTAGTATCCTTTTCGGTTGTTCGCAAGACTTCCCTCTGCACTATCTGGATGGAGTGCCTCTAGGATATGATGATTTCCTCTTTGGACGATCTCCGCTTCCGAATTGGATGTCCTCTCTTAGTAGAAGTTCCCTTGCAGCACCGCCAGCAGGGACTCTCGCTCATTCTGTGGCAGAGAGTTTATTGAATATTATTTACTATGTTTAAAATAAACGAACTATATGTCAGTAAAAAGTTTGTACTGTCTACTATTATGAAAAAAATATTAGAAATCCGAAATATTTTATATAATATTAAAAAATGAATTTTTTAAAATTCTTTCATTTTTGCCGTATATTGCATAGGGGTGGGATATATGATTATTCATAGGGGGAGGGGAGGGAGATATGGCTCATAAAAAATTTACAAATAATGCATATAAATAAAACGTAAAATGACATCATAACTTATAAAATGCGTTTATAAAGTTTTATTAAGGAATAAGAATGATAAATATGAAGTAAGAATAAATAATAATTACAATCTTCCCAGCTGTATTACAAGTGTTATGACATGAGATACATATTTCATGTAATGCGTTTATTGTATTGTATTTAGTGCACTGAATTCAATCTGTGCACTTTGCTTTGGATATAAATCCCACCTGTTAAAAATCCCATATATCTCAAATAGGTATACAACAAACTAAACAAAGAATACAAGAGCTTGTATTTTATTATAACATGCTTTACTATTTCTCTACTCAT
>NW_017259532.1:464724-491658 GCF_001594045.1 Atta colombica | reverse complement strand
ATAATTTCATTAATATTAATAGTAAGAAACTGAAATCATAACACAATACTAATATAACATAAAGATATGTAACAGAATGCGGGAAAATTACCTCTACTCCTTCTATTTTTTGACTTCTGCGGCGTAAATCCCAGTGCAGCATATTTGCCGAGATTATCCTATATCTTGGAACCGCCGATAATAAAAGCTTAAATAAATTCGCAAAAAGAAGTAATAATATTTCGCGAAACGTAACGATAGAAATCGCTTGAAAATCGCGCTTAGCGCCGACACGCTCTCGGGAGAATATACAAGACGAAAATGCCGCGCTATTTCCGCTCAAGTCAAACGATCTTTGTGACGGACAGTGAAAAACGTCACGTCACACTATATACATGATGAAAATGTTGAGATTTAGATAGATCTTTCTTCTGTTCTTCGTCGCATTAACATTGTAAATAATTGTTGGTCCTAAAAGATTGTCGATGTGCATCACACAAGCTGTGCATAGCACAAAATGTCTCATCAATATCAGTGCAATCAATTAGTTACGAATTAAGCAGAAAATACTTAATCAGTTACCTTTTTTCTCCTTTTTTTTCGTTATCTGTAATTTAAGACAATAAACAATAGAAATAATGTCCACTATGATACTTGCAAAACTTATAACAGAAATTAATATGAATTTTGAAATATCAAAATTTTTCTTATATATGTATAAAATTGAAAATCTTTTGGAAAAAAGAAGTATGTCCACTAAGATAAAAAAAACTTATATGAACTTATATGAACTTTTTAATACTTAAATTTTTACTTGTATATGTAATATTTTTAATAATAAATAATCTAAACATTGCGTTTTTAGTTTGTTATTTAAATTTTTCTTCACGACACATTTCTTTAAAAATCTTTAACACATCAATTTTACAAGTCGTTAAAAAATTTTACTACTAAATCGCTAATTAATATCACATTTCCTATTAATTTTGCAATAACTGTTTCCCTCGAATATTTACCGAAATGAAGTAAGCGAAAATAATTTAACAATAGCTGCGTTTACAGAAAAAGCAATTTTGCAATCGGTGTAAGATTCTTAATATGATTTGTTCTTAGACTTTCTTTTTCTGCATAATTTAATGAAGAATTTTACATCAGTTGCACAGCTCTTTTTTCTGTTAGATGCAACTATAGTATAATTGATATTCTGAAGTTTTATATTGTATGCTGTATAAATAAGTATGCATACTTTTAATGCTACAATGTCTTGTATATTGCCGAAAAATTACAATTTCTTCTCTGCAGTTATCATCTTTATTGATTAAAGTTGGAGAATAACATTAAAATCACATATCAAAATCAGTTAAATAAAAATCAAGTATTATTAAGTTTTAAACATGTCTACAAAACTAATAAATTATGAAATTACAATAGTACCGTTGTTTCTTACTCTTAAGTAACTCCAGTTGCACCAATGTCATTTTGATTTTAAGTGAGACTTAAAATTCTATTTGTCTCGTTTTAAAGCCAAAAAGAGACAGAAATAGAAAGAGTTTTAAGCTTTACTTAAAAATCAAAGTAACATTGGAGCAATCGAGTCGAATTTTAATCACTTAAATTTTAACAGGCACGCGAACTTTCATAAGAGCCGATCGTCTTTAATGATATCCCATTGGTACCGAGATACTTAAACCGACTTTACCGATCCTGTTGTTTTGAACCGACTGAGACAGTACCGTACAGATCGCATCGCTCGCTGATCATGTATTATTTTTATGCGAAAAGACATCGAATACATACACTGAAAGTATTTTTCAATAATTTGCGGTACCAGGATATTATATATATTGGGCCGTCCGGAAAGTTCGTGCCGCAAAAGATTTAAATATAATAAATGAAATTAAAAATTTAAATCTTCTGTGTTTTAATTTTCTTTCAAAATTGGCACGAACTTTCCGGACAACCCAATAGCTTTAGCCGCAATTAAATTTATTCAACTCCTCCGCGATCGCGTGACCATAAACTTCATTTATAATCTCTGCAGAGTGTAGAATGTGCAGAACTATTGCAACGCTCGTTGACATTATCATGCATTGCTAGCGCTTCATTTGTTTCTTGCGCCAAAAATTCTAAAAAGATATTTCCCTCACTCTGTAGCGGTGACGATGACGATGTTTCTTACATTAAAAGTTTCAGATTCGAATTTTCAGCGTCGTAATATCTCCGCTCGTAGAGCATGAACCCAAAGAAAAAAATAAAAGCCCGTACTAAAAAATAAAAGCACGTACTAAAAAATAAAAGCACAACCGAAGTGTATGCTATTGATTAAGCATACATAGAATATGATTGGTTCTGCCCTTATTGATATATGATAATCTCAGTCCCCCACAATTTTCCGGCTCGCGTAAAATAGCCACGACAGTATTGCTGCACTTGGCTTAGCGCCGAGATACTACCGTGTCTTCAGATTATAAGATTGAAATTACAATATGTTAAAACGTACAAATATCGGTATATTAACTATATAATGCTCAAACTTTTTCTTTATAGTTTAATCTTACCTCTGATCATCCAGTGCCAAATGTGTTAATATGATGCTGACAATTCAGTATCAAGTATGCCACATCAGTAGATTATTCACTGATTCAGATTTAGAGAGTGCGTTTATCACACATAGATCACGACGTAGATACGGATTCATTCACATTCTTTCCTCATCTTTTTTATCCTTACTTGAAAGACGCAATCCACACCTTGCTTATTTTTGCAATTATTTAATGCAAAAATATAAATCATAAATTTTTTAATGACGTGTTAGTTACACTTATAGACACTTTGATTCGAGAAAAAAATGTTTTTTACGAATGGCTGCTAGACGCATATTAACAGTCTGATTAAAAAGCTAAACATCTCTATCGATAGTTGAAACTTCAAACTTCCAGACGATCCAGTAGGTATGCGTTTTTCTGATGTTAGGAAGGTTCTAAAATCTAGTGTGAAAAATGATACTCGGGTCATTTTGAATTCAGGACCATGAAGGATTAAGATGAGCCCTTTCCGATTTTGATGAAACTAGGCTCAATCATTCGATGTGTTTATGCATTAAACGATGTTATTGGGAGTATAAATAAGTTTCCGCCGTTTGCAAAAGACGGCGTCACTAATAAACTATAGTTAAAATTGTTTGATATAAAACGACATATCGTAAGATTGGACATCCGGCAACACCACAACCTTATATATATAATATTAGCGATTTTGTATCAGTATCATATATTTTTTTTTGTACGAAAATGTCGAGTTTTGAGCCGAATAAGTGTCATTTGCGGGAACTTTTGATTTACTTCTTTAATTTGAAGAAATCTGCAGCTGAGGCTCATAGATTGCTTGTAGAAGCATATGATGATGCTGCCTTGAATGAGAGAAGTTGTCGTGAGTGATTTCAAAAGAACGGTGAATGACGTCGAAGACAAAGAACATAGCGGAAGGCCGAAAGTGTACGAAGACACGGAATTGGAAGCATTATTGGATGAAGACTCGTGCCAAATGCAAAAAGAACTTGCACTTACATTAGGAGTGACTCAACAAATTTCATATCATTTAAAATCATTAGGAATGATTCAAAAGCAAGGGAATTGGGTTCCATATGAACTGAAGTCGAGAAACGTTGAACACCGATTTTTCACATGTGAAATGCTGCTTGCCAGGCATAAATGAAAGGGTTTTTTGCATCGTCACTGGTAATAAAAAATGGATCCACTACGATAACCTAAAGAAGAGGAAATCATGGGGACCGCCTGGCCATACTTCAACAAAGACAGCCAAGCCGAATATTCATGGAAAAAACTCATGTGTATTTAGTATTGTGTATTTGGTGGGATCAGCTTGGTGTCATGTATTATGAGTTGCTCAAACCAAACGAGATTATTACTGGGGCTCTCTACCGAACACAATCGATGAGATTGAACCGAGCACTCAAGGAAAAACGCGCCCACTACTACTCCAGGCATGACAAAATTATTCTTCTGCATGATAATGCTCGACTACATGTTGCGGCGCCGGTCAAAACCTACTTAGAAACACTCAAATGGGAAGTTCTACCCCACTCGTTGTATTCTCCAGACATTGCTCCTTCCGACTACCATTTGTTCCGATCGATGACGCATGGCCTGTCTGAACAGCACTTCATATCATATGAAGATACCAAAAATTGTATTGATGATTGCCTCAAAAGATGAAGCGTTCTTCCGACGCGGTATCCACATGCTACCAGAAAGATAGGAAAAAGTAGTGGCTAGTGATGGCCATTACTTTGAATAAAACATTATGTATCGTTTTTTCACAATAAAAGCTTAATTTTTGATAAAAAACGGCGGAAACTTATTTGTATTCCCAATACATATTAGGGCTACATTCCGAAACGTCCTCTCCGGAAAATTTTACTCGATATATTGTAATATACGTTATGTATATTTTAATTATGTATATTTTTTTAATGCCATCTAACGGGAAAAACACCACGAACTTTTTCCCTCACCTAATATTATATATATTTCGAATAAAATTTTCGAGTAAGAAAAAAAGAATTGTACTTTAATGCTGTGGTTTACATGCTGTGATTATTAAGTCAAAGATGAAGGACGTTTGACTCCTATGAAGCTGGCTGCCATTAATCCTCAGTCACAATAGGTCATATAAGAAACACCTTTTGATCTCCTTTTTTTTATCATATTTTTTGTTTTCAGAACTCACGGGGTTTTTTGCTGGGGTATTTTCAGATAAAATAAAATCCAAACTTCAAAAAGCAGGACATGTTTTATGATTATCTAATAATTTTATTTATTTAAACAAATTTATACCAAAAAATGTTTTTCCAAATTTAATTCATTTGTGGCAGATTTTGATAATAAACATGCATTGCAAATCATTGTTTCCAATGTTTTTGAGATCGCTGAATTCAAATCCGCCATCAGATTTTTTAAATTCAGAATGGCGGATCTAATATGGCGACCAGAATTACAAAAAAGTGATTATTTTTGCAATCGGTCAATTATTATTGCACTGAATCAGTTATTTTTAACACTATATATTATTGTTGTTAATGTATTGGGTATGGGAATAAGTTTCTGCCCTTTTTTAATGAAAAAGATTAACAAATGTAACGTTCGAAGGCATTATAATCAGCCATTTCAAAATAGATGTCTCAAAATGAAAAGCCATAAACATAACATAAGCAATATTTATGTTCTCAAGATATAGATTTCTAAAAAAAAAGCACTCCTGCTTTGATTTTTCTCAAACATCGAAAAATTGTCAATTTGCTGAATCGCCGTCTATGATCCGCCATCTTGGATTCGATTTTTTTTGTAATCTGACATCGGATTTGGATTCAGCTATCCCAAAACCCTAAAAAGCTCAAATTTATACAATTTCGCAATATTATTAATTTTTTGAATCCGCCATCTTGGATTTGACTTTTTTTGTAATTCGACTTCGAATTCAGATTCAGCCTCAAAAATCTAAGGAACCACCCTTCCTGTAATGCTACATCCCCTGAATTGACTGAAAGGGTTAATATAGCTAATCACATACGGAATCGCTATATCACCAAGTCTAGACGAACGCTCCTTACGAATTATGAAAACCTGATGTAAGTCATGTAATCATTCGGATGCAAAATGCTTGTCCTGAACAAGAGGCCAAATAAGGGCAAGTTTGAATCCAGAGGGCATTCTGGTGAGCTACGCTGATACCTGTTGAGGCTATCGTATTTGGGTTCCAAAGAATCGAAAGATCATCGCGAGGGACATGAAGTTCCTGAAAGAGTTCGACGGGAGCAATCCACAAGAGGATTTCGTGGACGGATTTATTACAAACGGAGGAGGCAAGCTCTTCGACGATGCCACTGAATGAGAGACGAAGTTTTCGCAATCAAGGATCTCGGACCCATCAAATATTATCTCGGCATTGAGGTATCCTACGACAGGAAGGGCATTCGTCTTTCCCAAGCTGATTATATACGGGATGTTATGGAGAGATTCGGCATGAGCCATTGCAAGCCTGCACAAATCCCGTTGGATAGCAAGATTATACTATACGACATCGAAGATGACGAGAACATTAACAACCCTGCATTCCTTTATCGAGCATTGCTGGATTCATTGATGTATCTGGCACAAGGAACTCGTCCTGACATTTCTTACGCCGTTAATGTACTGAGTCAGTTCAATACGCGTTACAACAAGACTCACTGAGTGTATGCCAAAAGGATCCTCAGATACCTCAAAAGGACCATTAACTGTGGATTAAATTATACTAGAAGAATGCTAGAAAATGCCTCATTGGATTTATTGACGCCGATTGGGACAGCTGCACTCTGGATCGTTGATCATCTGTTATCGAATGCTACCATCTCTTGAGAATCAAGGAAGCAGAAGACGGTGGTATTCTCATCGACCGAAGCTGAGTATGTCGCGCTTAGCGACACAGCTAAAGAAGTGATATATCTGTCCAGATTTCTATCAGAGATAGATCTCACCTTGTTGTCAAGGGTGAGGCTGTATAATGATAACCAAGGAGCTGGGAAGTTAGCCATGAATCCTGTTTTTCTCACGCTCAAAACACGTAGACATAAGATATCACTTTATCAGATAGGCATTGTCAGATCATCCACTGGAGCTGATACACTTCCACCGATGATAGCGGATGTTTTAACCAAGGCTCTGAGGAAACGAAAGTATTCATCCTGTATCGAGGTTTTGGACTCAAGGATATCGGGATCCGCCAGACGAAAATTTGAGGGAGGGTGTTGGAGATATCGCAAATTCCCCGTCTGCCATAGGAAGTCACTATGCGGATCGCTCGTCGATTCGTAACCCTCTATCGCGATTGATTTGAGTTTGTGTTATCTGTACTGTTCGGTCGTTACCACCATTGTTATAATCGTCGTTCCCGCATACACGAGCTACTGTTCGGTTCGCCTGTGTATTTGTATATTCTCATTGAAATATATTTGGGGGTACGTTCAGTTTAACATCTGTATCGTTATTCGATCGTCTTTTCCATACGCTTTCGTAACAGTTTATAGGCAAGTTCGATGTGGATAATAAAAAAAGAAATAACGGACGAGAAGCCATTCATGGGACTAACAATGGTGGTGGTCGAAGAAAATGTCAAGAATGGGAACCATATTATTGATAAGTGTTGTAAGTATTGTTACGTTCAAATTAATTTCTGAAAAGTAAAAATAGAGTGGATTAGATCACACTTGAAAAAGTGTCAAAATTACTTACGATAAAACATATCTAATATTAGTAATACCGAAAGTAATGAACATGAATTAGAAATTATTGATAATATTAATAGCGATATTAATAACATCATATCTGGCTCAACTGATGCATGTAGTAGCACTAGTAGCAACAATCATTGTAACGTAAATGATACATCAGATGCAATATCTTCTACAATAGTTATAATCAGGAGTGTCGACTATAATGTGATTGATATAAAGTAGTCCACATTTGAAATTTTTCCATATATGAAATTCCACACTTAGAAATTCGAAGAATAGAAATTATTTTTTGATGAAATATAATAATAACTTATAATAATAACTTACTATTTAATATTTTATTAAAAATGAAAGTTGATTAAACTATATATGATAAATTTCATATTTACAATTCAATCGGCGATTGCCTCTTTTACGATTATTGATCGATATTTCATTAGTGCCCAGATATAGCGCTTCGACGAGACGAAAGTAACATTGATTGTATTATTGCAATACCATGTATAAAATTTCGACAGGAGAAAATTAAAACTACATTGAATGATGTTTTTGATATATAGTGGAGGCCAGAAAAATCTAGTTCTATTTTAAAAGATGCCGTTAATTTTCTTAAAGAAGATATAGCCATGAGAGAAATTGTGTCAGAATATACAATACAAAAATGATAAAACTCCTGCTTACAATCTCAATATCCTGTATTGCGAAAAAATCTTTTTCAGCTCTTAGGAAATGCTTATGAATATATACATATATTCATTAATTTCTTTTAGCTACTTTTAGCTCTTATATAAACATTTTTGTAACAGTATTCAATATTCACATATGAAATCTATTATATAAATATGTATATATACAATATGTATATATACAATAGACTTCATATACTACCTTAATCAAAAAAGTGAGTAATATTTAAATTAAGTTAAATTAAATTAAATTAAGTCATTATTTTAATATTAATTAAGTTATTATTTTAACATTGATTAATTAATTAATTAACATTTATTAATTAACAATATTTCAAATAAAATCTTATTATAATTTACTTTGATTGTCTTAATTACTTAAAATAATTGAGAATTAATGCTTGACGCGCAGCAATGTCTTCAAGTGATTGTACACGATCGTTTGGAATTGATTCGTCCAACGGAAATTCAATGTCATTTTGCTTCGTCATTAATTTGTAGACTTATATTGTGAAGGATCGCACAAGCAACAATAATATTGGAGACGGTTATAAGGCTATTTTCTAAACCTCTTTTTAAACACGGAAATCTTCTTTTCCAAATTCCAAAGGCTTTTTCAATTACATTTCTAAGTATTAAGTGTGGGAAAAAGTTCGTGGCGCTTTTTTAATGCCATCTAACGGGAAAAACCCTACGAACTTTTTCCCATACTTAATATGTTTATGTGTTCTGTTATATCGTTCTTTTGCTGCATTTTGTGGATTATTTACAGGTGTAAAAAGAAAACTTGAAGAAGCACATGCAGCATCACAGCAGAGAACCATGAATTTCTCGATCTAATAATTTCGTATATATTCTAGATGTTCTGAATATAGTTGGGTATACTTCCCGCATATCTCGCTATAATATTCAAAATATATTTCTGGTATGTGATCTTGCTATAGCCTATCAATTAATATTTATGCATTTTAGAAATGTTTATACTTATTTATAGTTTCTATTTAATTCTTTTTCTAAGAAAGATTCAAATATAATTAGAACTTTTATAATATAAATATGTATATATTTAAATATATTAAGGAGTGCATATTAATGGAAATATAAGTCTTTCTATTACGGAAGGTTTCTAGATGTTGTGATCCGGATATATTGGATTGTCCGAAAAGTTCGTGCCGATGTTGAAGAAAAATTGAAACGCAGATTTAAATTTTAGTATACATTTATTAAATTATATGGGTTAGTCGGCACGAACTTTCCGAACGAACCCAATATTAACAATACGAATGTGTTCCATTAATCGCACCAACAAATTCCAGGGATACCTGGAATATTGCCTACTGTTCCCAGTTGTTAAAATGCAATTTTATATGCAAGTACATCAGCTGCTGTTATTGGAAATTTAATAAACTGTTTACTGCAAGGTCAACAATCTTGATACGCGTTTTACAATTCGGCTTATAGTTGATTGTAACATGCTTAAAAGATCACCGCATACTATCTGTTAAAAAGATAATTGTTAAAAAGACTGTAAAGATTACGCTTCAAATTGTTAGCATCTATATTATTATTATTATTATTATTCATAAAGTAAAAATGTTTTTTTACTTGAAAATTTCCTGTTGCATAAAAGCGTAAGCAACACAAAACTTGTAATAATGGTAGTATGGGTAGACCTCGTTGTGAATTTTTGTGTAACGCTTCATCAATGAGAGGTAGAATGAAACTTATTATGATATTTTTATTAAATCAATATCTTTTTTTGAATTCTATTTCATTCCACCTTTCGAGGAGATTGTGTGCATCGCGCACATAACGCTTCGATACTCTATCTCTCAAGAAAATGTAATCCACAAATTCGTAAAAATCTTCGTCGATTTCAAAATCAAATTCATTCATTTTAGAAGAGAAATATTAAAGCAGTTTAACTAGTTGTGACATGTAAAGATTACTGTAAAAGATCACCAACAAGAGGTTAAATCGCTCTCGAGATGTTTTGATAGAACTGCGATTTGAACTTCGATTCAAATCACGAATTTTAAAATATGAATTATTTCTATGAATGAAGAAATGTTGAAATAAGATTCAGAATCGTGTATGAATAGCTTGAATCATGAATCTGGTAAGCGTTTCTTAAACAAGACAAATGAAAAATTTAAGAAGCATTTTGAAAAGGAGGATTTAAGAAACGTTTTTGATGTGAAAGATTGACTTGAATCTAGTTCATATCAGATTTTTAAGTTGAATCGTGACTATGAATACGGAGGTAGGAAAAAAAAATTAAAGCTGGAAACAGTGGAAACTATCGAAGTACATTAGGCAATATCTAGTGAGCTTGCAACAATAAGAAATCGTAAAAGTTCTTGAAAAGCAAAAAATATATTTTGACAATGATTTTAACAAATTAAAACTAATTTTGACTGGTTAAAACCAGTTTTGACCATTGGCCTCAGGCCAAAACAAAAAAAAAAACGTCTTTTTGCCAACCCTGCAGTACATAGTAGAAAAGAAAATTTTTAATTTAAAAATTTAACATATTTTAAGTATCGAATTAAGTCCACTCATAATTTAAATTAAATTTAACACAAGTTCATTAATCAAATGCTCACTCGTGAATAAATTCAACAAAGTTTTAATATTTAATACTTAATTAGTTTTAATACTTAATTTTGTGCATTTTATCAGCTATGTGTCATTTTGACTAATAAATAAATGTATTAAAATTGATCCATTTATTTATTAGTTCATTATGTATATTAATAAATCTAATATATAAATTATTTTCAATGTAATAACAGAATCGCAAATAAAATAAAATTCAATGGATGGATGTATAATAAAAGCAAGCAAAGAAAAAATTATTGAAATCGCAAATGAAATTGCAAATTTGTACGCAACATTTTCTTTCCAATTATGAAATATCTTGCATATTGAGAAATGCTTAATGAATTACGCCCCGGTTATAAATCACCTAATCGTAAAAAGGAGGATCACTGGATAAAATTAGTGAACAAATCGATTTAAAAATGACTGTAGATTTATTAGATGAACGTTTCAACAGACAATTATTATTCTGCAAAACGAATGGTCTAATATACAAAATGATCTGATTATTGCAACTTATACTGGCAGAAATTCCTAATTATTATCTGCAATGAACTGTGGGGCTGAAAAAAAACAGCGCAATATTGTGCGGAAATTTTATTGAAGGCCATCGAATTGTGCAAAACAAAATATAAAAAAGATGTATTTGCCGTAGTTATTTACTGACAACAAGAACAAAATGTTATTACTTTGAAAAAATATACAAGAAAAGCACTCCAAAATTTTAACATATGGATGCATTTCGCATTATTTAAATTTAGTAGAAAGTTCAATAACTCCTAAGACTATAATAAAACTTTAGTTGAGATCAAACATGGCGCAATCATCAACTTCGATGGTTATGTCAGAAAAATAGAAAAATGCCCCAGATTCTAAACGATACTAGATGGAATTCACAATTACTATGCATACAAACATAATCAAAATTATACTATATATCGAAAAATTATAAAAGAATACCCAGGTGAAATAAATGACATTAAACGAAAAATTAACGATATAAACATCTATAAAAATTCTCTGGACTTGGAAGAGTAACTTAAAGCTGTAGGTGCAGAACTTGAGCTACAAGGAGAAATGTTATTTTGACTGATGCGTCGATGTATTATATGAAGAAAATTATTAAACAATATGAACTTATAGAAGAAAGAATATCAATACAAGGTTTATACAAGCAATGCAACCATTTCACTTTTTAGCGTATATGATGGATCCGAAATATCTAGATAAATATACTCAGTAAATAAATTATTATTACTGATACAATAACAAATAACTCCAAACCTAAAATATTACTAAATTAAGAATATTTTTCGATTTTTAATGCAATGCATACTTAAACCCACTAGATTTTCCGTAATTATAAAGATTCAATATCAATTGGTTAATTTCATTAGAATCTAGGAAATTCAAAGAGAATTTATCAATATGTTTTCAAAATATTGTGATTATGAAACTTATTACATACTATATTTTATTTTTTATTTTTAGAAAATTCGTTGAATTGGAGAATGAAGCTGAAAATTGGCTGGCAGAAAATTATCTTGAATATTTAACTGGTGTAATGTTATTTAAAATAAGATACTGAATTTTATCTTAAGACCTGTTTATTGTAGATATGCTAGCTTATAAGTGACGGAGCATTATGAGTATATTTAGACCAGGTATTATCAATTTTCAAAAACAAGAAATGTATTTCTTTTTCAAAATTATATGGTTGCTCAGCTATTTCTGCAGCTATCAAAAGACTATTTTCATCATTTGGCTTAATATGGAGTAAACTAAGAAATAGGCTGGGAGTAAAAAAAGTTGAAAAACTCGTTAAAATATATCGATATTAGCAAATCAAAAATAAAACCGAAGATTTAGATTTTTAAATAGATATTTTTATTAAATAGATATTAAAAAAAAATAAAACTAAATATATTTAGTTTTTTATGAGTTTTTATTTATATATATGTATTGTATTTTTAGTTTTCATTAGTTTTTATATTTTTTGTTTTGACTTAAAATATAATAACTAAAGTTTTAATTTTTAGCTTGTCTAACTAATTTAGCTTTTTACCTTAATCTTACAGTACTATTGCAATTATAAGTGTAATATTATTTATATAATTAATTTTATTTTATAATAATTACATAATTACGGTCATTACATTAGATATTAAGTAAAAATATATAATATTAATAAACGAAATTAATAATTACATAATAATACAGAATGTCTTTCAAAGGTTAGCCTTCTTTGAAAACAGAGATAGAAATGGAAGGATAGGAATGTGTATTTTACTAATTATATTTTAATCTATTATATCGAATTTAAGAGATATTACTTTTATCGTATAAATCTTTAATTTTTTCAACAATTTTCCGGTAATTCAGTTAATATAATTCCAATGTTTTAAACCATTTTCTCATTTTTATTAGAATTTTTCTTCTTAGCACATTTAGAAGAAAATCCGCACACTTCCATTCATGCAGTTGCTACTGAAACTGGTTTACCTAAGAGTTCTGTTCATGATGAGATGGTAAAACAGAATCATTATCATTCTTACAAAATGACTAAAGCACAATATTTACGTATAACTGATTCACAATGTTGTCTAAATTTTGTAGCATGGCTAGTTATCATATACGAATCAGTTATCATATACAAATTTTATATAGTATTTATATAGTTATCATATACAAATTTTGGAATCATCATCAGCAAGTTATATATAATCAATGATCAATGTTAGTTAAACGATCTGTTCTTGATGAATTACTATCAAGTTCCCAAGACTGAAACGAATCTGATATGTGAAATTATAAAATTGTAACAATATGTAGTGAAGAAATAATTCTTTGTTTCATTAATCTCATGACTATAAGGTCATCTCAAGATCAGCAGATTTTATTAAACTTGTCTTGACATCAGTTACAATATTATGAAATAAAAAATATGTAATGCCATTTAAAAAAAGTTAGAGTGATCTTGATTTTTTTCTTAAAAAAGAGTATTTTGCAAATTTCTAATATTGCAATTTGTAGATTAAAAACTGACTAATTTTTATCCAAATTAATTTTTGTTAGATCATCGGAAATGCCGGAAAAATCGTGATCACAGTTACGTCGGATACCATATATATACATTATGAATTTAATAAACTGATAATTAAAAAATAATAAATTGATAAATATGTTATTTTAATGAGTTTTTGTTTAAAAATGCGAAGGTATATTAATATTATACAAAACAAGGAAATTTGATATACATCTAAGTTTTTGCAATTTGTACTTGGGTTTTTATATTTGGGTTTTTGTAAACTGGATTTTTCTGGGCCACTCTGTTTGGAACACGGTCCGATTTAGACTACTTTCCCCAATAGTAAAAGTTCAACAGTTGATGTCTGATGACAAATATTTTAATATATATCTACGTATGCGTTTCGATTTACTCTAAGTTATTTTCAATGAAATTGAACATATTAATTCGATCTTGTGCTTATATATAGTTATACAACAACTATAATGTCGATCATCCGCCATACTAAAGATTTTTTTAGATTTATTACAGTTTATTGGCCGGAAAGAATTAAAAATCTATAATAAAATCATAAAAACGGCCATCATGTTCTTTAAATGAAATGGAAAGCGGATTAAATATTGGAAAGAAAGATGCAATGTCTGGAGATACTAGTAGTGTCACGGCGCTAAGCTTTGGCGCGATACACGAACGTGCATTCTTTACGCGAACCGGCGAGTTGCGTCAGATCGAAGTTATCAGAAACTCAATAAGAGCTGAATCAATCAAGTTTTAAGTGTGCTCAATCAATTGCAACCGCTCGAAATATATAATGAAAATGTTTTTATTTTTTCTGTATGTCTTCTCCCTAAGTGGAGATATCGCGACGCAAAGTTCCGAATTGCCACTTTTTCAGATTAAGATACGTCGTCATCGACCCCATTCCACACCTTTCGTGTCCTTCTGACATTCTTTACGCAAGGAGTGCTAGTTTCGTATCCTTCTAACATTCTTTTCGCAAGGAATGCTAGTGATATACATGATCAGCGAACGTGCCTTCCCACTTAATCAAATCTTAATGAAAAAATTATGAAATGATGCGCTATTTATGCGCTATTATTTCCAAGCATTTTTCGATTTTTGCGCTATAACCCTTAAGGCACTTCTCTCTTGGAGCGAACAGCAATATTCACTCCTAAGTCGTTTAAAATTGCAAAATTAAATACTGTGACTATGCAAAATAATTCTTTGATTTATGCACTACTATTATAAGCATTTTTGATTTTTGCACTGCAATTAAAACACTTCCCTCTTGGAGCAAATAGCCATATTCACCCCTAAGTCATTTAAAATTGCAAAATTATATACTCTGACTATACAAAATAATTCTTATTAAATAATTCTTGATATCAAATCCTTTATGAAAGTTAATATTATTTAATTTGGTATCCGAATTATATAGAATTTAACTTGCCGCCAATTATTGATATCAAATCTTTTTTACGAATAATACATAAAATTTTGAGAAATTTAACTTGGCGTTGATTTTGTTGATATCAAATCTTTTACGAATGATACGTATTATTAGAGTTAAATAAATACCAAGAAATATAGTAGTATCATCTGTGTTTTACTTTTTAATTGGTTAAGGTTGTAACATCTTTTAATTTTTCATTTGATACATTAATTTTTTCGAAGAGTAATAATTTTTGACAGAGAATTAAAGTTGCCATTACTTTGGTTGGAATGAAAAGATCTTCAATAAGAATATCCTTGAAAAAGAATTAAAACTACTATTAATTGGATTAGATATTTAGTATTATGTACAGGGTGCGCGTCCAACCAAAATCTGGACAAATCGAACAATTTCTTTAAACAAAATTTTTAATTTTTAAAAATTAAATGTTACAAAAAATCCTTTTATATGGCACTTGGAGGATCCTTGTAGAGCACAATTATTCGATATATTTTCCTTTAGCTTGAATGAACGGCCTCTATTCTCGGTCTGAAGCATTCGCATGCACGCTAATGTAGCGCTGGCAGACGAATGCTGCCTCAATAGCAGTCCTTAATGTGACCTATGATATCACATTGGAAAGCCGAGACTTGTTTGTGACTTGATTCTTTCAACTACGCTCCATACGTAGTAATTCAAGGGATTTTTTTTTAAATCTGGGTTGTTGGGGGGCCAGAATTCCTTCGACCAAAACATATCGACGTTGTCTGAGAGCAAATTTTGAATCAAATGACTCAATGCACCGTCCTGCTGAAAAACATATGGCCTTCCGGACGCCACAGTTTCCATCCACGGCTTCACCATTATCCATCCATTAGAACGCGCAACATTTGCCCTGAGTCATCCGAAATCAGCGCTTGAGCCCTTTCAACAACTGCGGATCCTCGCGGTGCATTCTTTTGAGCGCACTCTTCCTCACTGACATACTGTTTTAAAGCTGTATATTTTGCCACAATGTATTATATCATAAATGATCTGTCCAAAGAATCGAATTATTTCTGTTGCTGAGCAGCGCGAAGATGATCGCGGCTCTTCGATTATACTCCACACTTGGTTTCAACATCGCGGCCATTTTGAGAATATGACTGTTTACTAGAAACATCAGGTTTTCTCGGATGCCAACAACAACTTCTGGCGGAGGAATAATATAACGGAAAATTTAAATTGAAATTTGTCCGGATTTTGGTGATACATTCTGTACAAAGGACCGATTTTACCAACTCGATTAAGCCGAATCGGTGATTAAATATTAACCATAAGTAGTCAAATCACTAAACAGCAAACACAAAACTGATTCTTTACAAAAAGCACGCTTAGCACTTTTTTACTTTTTTTAAAAAAGATAAGTTTGTATATCTAAATAAATATATACTTACATTTTTTGGTTAACTTGCAACATTGCTACATATTTATCAACATTTTTTCTTCTTTTACCCCTGCAATTGATGAATTAACTGATTAATTAACTGATTTAACAGTTTAACAGATTGATATTTTGTCACTTGTAATGATAATAATGGCGGCAACTCCAGCCAGAGAACCAAAATGCCGCTTATGCGATAAAAAATAACACATCGAACCACTATCGTGTCTCCAGATATAATATAATATATTAAAAACATGAAATCATATCACAGGTTGAACACAATATATTAGGTGTACAACTTTGCTTCCGCCTTTTTTTTTTCCGAAATTCGAGACTTTATTGTAAAAAACTGGTTATACAATTAGTTCAAAGTATTGTCCATCGCTGGCCACTACTTTCTCCCATTTTTCGGGTAGCGTACGAATCCCGCGTCGAAAAAAACTGGTCATCTTTTGAGGCTATCCACGAATCGATCCAATTTTTTACTTCTTCATAAGACCGGAAGTGCTGGTCAGCCAGGCCGTGTGCCATTGATCGAAACAAGTGATAGTCAGAGGGAGCAACGTCTGGAGAATACGGCGGGTGGGGTAGGACTTCCCATTTCAACGTTTCCAAGTATGTCTTGACCACTTTCGCAACATGGGGTCGAGCATTATCATGCTGCAAAATCATTTTATCGTGTCTCTCGTTGTATTGCGGCCATTTGTCTTTCAATGCTCGGCTCAAACGCATCAATTGCGTTCGATACCGATCGCCTGTGATTGTTTCAGTCGGTTTTAACAATTCATAATACACTACGCCGAGCTGGTCCCACCAAATACAGAGCATGACCTTGGACGTCAAAATCACCGTTCTTGAAGCGTTGAAACCACTCACGACACGTTCTTTCACTAATAGCAGCCTCACCATAAGTATTTGAGAGCATTCGATGAGCTTCAGCCGCAGATTTCTTCATATTGAAGCAAAAAATTAAAACCTCCCGCAAATGACGAGAATTTGGCTCGTAAACTGACATTTTCAATCGAGAATAACTTTATGATGCAGACACAAATCGACTAATGTTTCTATTATGGGGTTATGTTGACAGATGCCCAAGTTTATTGTATGACGTCTATGTATAATATCTATTTATTTCGACCACCACTTACCACTAAAGCCATCTATAGGAAAACGGCGGAAGCAAAGTTGTACACCTAATATTTAACATTATAAATAAAATATAAAATTGATAAATCTTTGTCATCTTATTGTCAAGTGAGTTTAACTATTTTATTGTTGGATAGTGAGAAAAAGCAAAGTCCAAAGTTAAAATTTTATTATTAAAGTCATCTTCAGAAAAATGAATTATGAAAATCCAAGTCAAAATAGAATCTGTGTAAAAAATAACTAATACATATTGTAAATTATGATTAAATTAAATGAAATTACAAACTTATAAATATAAAAATTCGATCCTGAATAAGCTATGAATATACGTATAATCAAGTATTGAAGACTTCAATATCTAACGCAGGCGGACAAATGAGGCAACAATTCGTGTGAAATAGAATATACAATACAATATGTTTTTACTGTAGAAATCAAGATTGAAATTTTATTTTGAAATTTTTATTTTGAAACCGATTTTAATAGGCAAATATATGATTCAAACGTTCCATAAATTTATATGTTTGTTGTTCTTTATTGCGAAGCATTTCAGAAATTAATATTTGTTGTAGTTCAGTTCAGAAACTGTTCTAATACTTTTACGTTATCCCAATCAAATGAGTTATTGTAATTTTTAATGTGTTTAGAAATCGTGGAGTGTTTAGATGAATCTAATTTTATGTTATTAAGAGCTCTTTAATTCTTATTCTTAACTGTTTTTTTTGTCTGGCTTAACATAAGATACGCTACAATCTTTACAATTAATTTTGTATATTACATTATTTTTAGATTTAATTTCAGTAGTATCTTTTTATATTTTTATAAACCTATCGATTTGGTTTAAACATTTGTAACCTATTGTTACGATTTATTTAAACAAATAGTAACTTTATTATTATATGTTTTATAAAAGAAGTAATGAAATATTATACATTCAGTACTTACATCAGTATTCTTATTCTTTGTAGTCGACTACATTCCTTATTAAAGAAGTTTCATTAATCTAATATTAATTTCTTTAAATATTAATTCCAATGGATAGCCATTTTCTAAGAGCATTTTTATAACAAATTCGAGATTCTCATTCTGAAACATAGAATGAGACAAATCAATTGCTCTAGCAATCAGATTATAAATAATTCCAATTTTTTGGCATAGCGGACGATTTGAATAAAATGATAAACATCTGCCCGAGAATGTCTTCTTATAGAATCAATTTATGTAAATTTGGTCATAATATTCATAAATTTGACCTTAATATTCAATGAAAGGTCTAAAAAACTTTAACTACGATTATATTCAATTTCAAAGTGCAAACAACTACGGAAACTATTAAATATTGATTATATTCTGAATTTGGTTAGATGTTTCCAACATCAACATACTTATAATAAAATGGCAATTCTAAATTCAAATTTTAATACTTTTTCCTCTAAATCTTGCAACAGTAAGTTCGCAATTATGAAAGACAACGAACATCCCATTAGCATGCCAAACGTTTGTTTATAAATCTTGTTAAAAGTGAAATGCGTAGAAGTTAACATAAACTTTAATATAAAATAACAAATGGGAATGCTTGTATTTCTCTCAATTTAATTCAATCTTTTTTCATGAATTGCAAGATCTAGAGGAATGTTCGAAACATCGAGATAATAAAAAACTGATGTTATCAGAATTATTTACGTTTTATAATATTTGATAGGATTGATTTTATTAATTCTGTTTTTGTTTGATTTATCTATCAACCAATTTAATTTTCAATGTAATTGTGTATCTATGGCTATCTTTTTTGAAAGTTTTAAAAAAAAAAATCGAATAATGTTTTATCAAATCATCCCAAACATACTGTGATAACATGTTTGATAAATTAGATGGAAAAACATTAATTGTCTATTAAGAGAGTATTGATTTATGTAAATCAAATATTTTTAATTAAAAAATTTTTTTTTTTAAATTAGTATCTTATCTCATTTTTTATTCGCCTTATAATGTTTAAATTGTAAGTTATGAGAGAAATTATTAGAAAGATGTGATGGACAAACATTATTAGAAATACATAATTTAAAAAATATACCTGTGATATGGCTTTTATAAGTTTATAATTAATTCGACTCCTGGCCGAGGTAATATTTTTCGCAATAAGAATTAATTATTTACAAATATATCATTCAACAATATTCTTGAGGCTTCCATGGGTACTGTCTATATAATGATTATGCGTTTCGCGGGTTTCCTCTAGATCCATTTTTAGAATGCCAACGTTTCGTGAGCCTTGCAGTCCACTTCATCAGAGCGAGGAGCCTAATATTAAGCTATCCTCCGGGCTGTTCCTTTTATATTACGCTACTAGTTGGAATGATGGGGGAAGAGAATTGGGGGAAGGGGAGATGAGGGAAATTGATCGGTCTTCAATAACCGAGAGAATGGTTTTCCATATTTTATTTATGTTGTAGAGTGTTTTTGTATCTTTATGACTTCTCTATACTTTCTTGGAAAGTATGATGTAATGTTGGCTATTGTCGTTTTGTCAAACAGTATTTAATGTTCTGTGTTTCGATGTTGTGTTCTGATAATGCTGACTGCGTGATGTGTTTTAGCCTGACATCACGTTGGTGTTCTTTTATTCGTAGATTAACCATTCTCTCAGTTACATCATACTTTCTAAGAAAGTATAGAGATACAAAATACCCTAACAATAAATAAGAATTTCTAAATAGAAATAATGGCTATAACACACATAAATAAAATATGGAAAACCATTTTCCCGATTATTGAAGATCGATCAATTCCTCCCCCCTCACCCCTCCTACCCACAATTCTCTTCTTTCCCCTCACCCTCCAAGTAGTGTAATATAAAAGGAACGATTCGAAGGAATAGTTCAGTATCAGGCTGCTCCTCGCCCTGGTGAAATGGACTGCAAGGTTCACGAAGCATTGGGACTCCAAGAATGGATTTGGACACGAAACCCATGAAACGCATAATCTTTGTATGTCATTCAACATTATTAAAATCGTTTCGAAGATACGAAAAAGCATTAAAAATTTGTTAAATTACTAGTCAATTTAACTTGTGATATTACTGCGATAGTTTAGTGGAGCTAACGTTTTTAAGACCGAAAAATTATTTCGGCGCACGTTTCTAAGGATTACATAGTATATAAATTTACACAAGAATTATACGTGCATTTAAGATATAGCTAAAAGCTAAAGCATTTACGGTTTTGATAGTTTTCTATAGTTTGTGTTATCACATATATACGGTCCTATAATATACCATATTATATTGTTTATAATTAATATCAATCTAAGTTAAAGCCTCATGATTATCAAAGTATTGATAAATAAATAAAATCAAAATAATAAAGATAAAATTTAAAGGGAAAGTTATTAGAACGCATTGTGCAACCTGCGTGCAAATAAATTGAAATACGTAATATCTAGCTCGAGATTGCTAAGCAAAAATTAATAGTTAGAAAGGTAAAGAAACATAAGCAACGGATCTTTATTATAACATACATTAAGAATTAAATTAGTTTTTTATCTATAAATTAATTGGAAACCTATTGCAATGATTGCTTAACATAAATGATATTAATACTGGTTCTAAATCCTGATTTATTTGTTGGGCGACTTTTTGAGATGTTTTTATCGAACAAATACTACGCTTTTAAAACAATAGATAGCTGTATTAGAATCCTAAAAAATTCACAAATACTACAGAAACTTTCAAAATTTGGGTTTTTCTGGAAAAAACTGAGTTTTTGCCAATCCTGGTTCCAAATAAACCTTTTTAATTTAAATGAAAACAGTTAAGCAGATTTGCATGCTATTTATTGTATATAATGTAAAGTCCTTATAAGATACCGAATATTACAGTAGTTCTTTATTATAATATTCATAAAATAAACACAAATGTGTATTTTCAGTCATCGTGCGAAAATTTAAAAAAAAAAAAATTTTCTTTTTAAAAAAGAAAATCCTTGTGAATCGTTATTTAAAAATTTGAAAGGTAATTGATTTAAAATAATTTAAAGAGTGAATTCAAAAAAATAAAATTCAAAAATAGAATTCAAAAATATCAAATATCATATCAATTTTGTGATCACTTTTTTTGTGATCATTTTTTTGTTTATTGTAAAATTTGTTTCCAAAATTTGGAAGGACCCGTGTAAAAAACAGGACCAAATAAAAAATAGTAGATAACTTATAGGCCTCTAGTATTAGTGAATCAATAGTTCCACATCGGATCGGAAAACGCATTTTTACATTTTCCATTATAGCTCAACACAGGTGAGAAATATATCTGAAGGGAATTAAATGATCTTTCCAACAGCATCTTTGATTTTACCAAGGATCGGACTTTATTTTCTATCTTATAGAGAGCAAAAACTGCAAATAGGTCCTACCATATTTATTCCATTCTCCCTTTTCTCACAGAGTGCTGACTCCTACTTCCCTACGTATTCTTGTCTTGTTGTTTGATTAAATCTATGTAAGTTTAAAAATTAGTTGATGTTCTTTTGTGACGTGATCTGGCCGTACTGCCTCCTTACTCTGTGGAAGCAGGAGTCATTAAATAATAAGAAAAAGATGCGACAGGCCTTTTGGGACGAAAGTACTTTGTATGTCAATTATCCTTAAAAATTAAATATCAATTTTTGAAATCATAATAAAAGTAACTAAATACAGATGCTCAGCAAAATAAAAAATTAATTATCAAAATAATGGATTGAACCATAAGTTAAATGTACATGTTTATATTAACATAGAGGAGAAGATAGTATTTATGACACCCTATTTAGAATAATTGCGTTCAGCAAAGAAAGCAGCTTTGCTATTGTTATAAAATTCTTTGATATCATTGGTTTATTTGTTTAAATCTATAAGGATATGTTTAAAAGCCAATTGTACTGAAAAAATTTTATAATAGTTACTTCTTCTGCTGAACACAACCATTGTTTTATAATAATTAAGTAAATAATAAATAATTTAATTTAAAATTTAACGGTTACATTTATCAAAGTATTGTTTAATCAAGTTTAGACTCAAAATTATGAAACATTTAAGGGCATTCTACAATGCGTTGCATACAATCGTTGCCAGTTGAAATGTTCGTCACAACCAATCAGAAGCATAAATAATACCATTAATGCTTCTAATTGATTGTCATAACAAACTGTTTTAATTGGCAATGGATTTTAGAACGTTTGCAACGTATTGTAGAATGCCCTAATTCCTAAAATAATGCTGTACGAATTTTATGGGAAATGAGTTTCGGTCAAATTGCTTCACATTTTAATATTTTGTAAATTCATGTCAAGCTGATTAAAGTTCTTCATGGGCACAAACCTCCAAATAAATATCTTTGTTTTTGCTCTAGGCCTTCGGAGTTTTTATATTTTATAATATTATTGTACATTGTAAATCAAATTGTGAATTTAATTTATAATGTTTAAATAATTTTAAAAAATGAAAAATTCTCTCTTCGGTTTGTCACACATTTTCTTTTCTGCTTCCTATTTTCTTTCTATTTTATGCATAATTTTAAAATTATATTTTGGTCTGAAAAATAAATGAAACAATAAAAACATGATATGCCAGTAATATGACATACCAGTAATATCCAGTTTCAAAATTTTAATATACTATTAGAATCGTGAAACTTATACGTTTCTCTTTTAATATTATACATTAATATTATATATTAAGAGAATGCACAATAATACTTTGATTGTGATCGTTTTCAGCATTCACACGCTGTAAGCTTCATTCTAACTTTATCACTCATTACTTGCAAAAGGAAGCTAAAATGAAGCTTACAACATGTGAAGCTTACAGCATTGGAACCGTACGCAACATTTGTGTACTGATAATTTTATAATATAGTTTTAACAAAATAGTAATGCGATCAATTGATACACCGCGCTCGCTCGTGCTAAAAGTCAAATCGCGCCCCCCGATGGAAGGTTTAATTAAACATATTATAACATGTTTCATCAAATATAACTTCACTCTAAAGTTATAAAAATTATACGACCCAAATCTGCTCACGATAGCAAAGTAATGTCAGAACTTCTCTCTTTCTTTTTTGAGACATATTGCGTTTATATTTTTATATACACTCTGCTGAACCTTCTTCTGAATACAAGCTACATCACAGGAGTGTATTTTTAACGCTATCAGCATTTTCCTTCTTATACTTTCCTTATATGTTCAAAGAAGATAGAATAACGCGCCTTAGCGCTACTCTCGGAAGCAGCTACAAGTATAAAACACATTTAAGAGAGAAAGGGAGGAAGTAGCTTTGAATACTTTTTCTTCTCATGACTCATAAATTATTATTACGAAAATATAGACATATAGGAATCAAGCGCGAATATCAGTGCGGAAAGAAATTATAATGCAGTTAAATAAATAACAATCTAAGGTAAATGTGCATAAGGGAGCACTTTCTGATGACCTTAATCTTGACATATATGGTCAAGGTCATGACCCCGAGTGACCTTCAAAAGGTTTTAGCTAGCGGTCGCCCTTCGTTATTAACAATCGAAGTTTAATTATCAAAAGTTGGATGATTCTAGACAGTGTAACATTGAAACCCACATGCAATTATGCGCCTCTTAAGCAGAGGGGAGGGAGGGGATGAAAGGCCACGTTTCGCGTGAGAAGTTGAAACCCATGTGCAACAATACAATTATGAAAGTTGTGCGTCCTTTTGCAGGGAGGAGATAGAGAGAGAGTCGCTTCGTGTTGAAAGTCAAAATCTATGTAGAATAGTATTTAATATTGTATGTATAGCAGAAATAATACGTTATTTAAAAAATTTTTTTGTTAATAACTTTTTAATAAAGGACCACTGCGGGCTAAAACCTTTTGAAGGTCACTCGAGATCATGACCTTGATCACACATGTCAAGATTAAGATCATCGGAAAGTGCTCTTCTATACTGCATAATTACCTAATTTAAATATAAAAGTATTATACATTAACAATAAATACATTACTTTAAATACAAAGTGCCACTATGGTCTGAATGTTAAGCTGTTGAACTATTATATATATTCATTTAAATGAATTAATTTCAGAAATGATAATTGTGTGCCGATGTCGGACTTTCGACGCAATCTGAAATATTAATAATCCCCTTAAATTTCTCAAATTTAATCTTAAAAGACTGTAATAAACTTATTGCGAAAAGTCCGACTATATAATTGCGTCGACACGCAATTATCATTTCTGAAATTAATTCATTTAAATGAATATATATATATAATAATTATATGTAACATAAACGGTTTTGTTTCCAATCTTATTAAAAGCAAATTTATAATGATAACATGTTTGTACTCTCGCTTTGAATCCTCAGATCATAATAAATAAACACGTTAAAGTGTAGTCAAATAAGTGTAGATATGCTGTTTCTGTATGTGATACAATGTGTTGTTTGCAAGCAATTGGCTGACCGAGTAAAAAAGATTTCAAAAATGAGTAAAAATGTTAAAACAATACTGAGTAGTAAGAATATTAATAAAAATAAATTCACTTACCAATATACAATCATGCAACATACGCAACTCGCAAATATAGTCAAGAATATAATCCGATAAAAAATTTGTCATTATTTGAGTATAATATAAACTAAATAATGGAGTCCAGATTGAAAATATATAAAATAAATTAAGTATTGTCAAGACATGGTCATAATAAGACAAGATACAATGAATGATTGAATGCAAATATTTTTAGTGTGACAAAATTAAAGATTGTTCATAAAATGATTGAGCAAAAATATTTTTAGTGTGGCAAAGTTAAAGATTATTCATAATAGATAAATACGCTTTATGACTTTTATTAGTGTTTGTGAATTTAGGTTGTTCTTTTGTCTTTTGATATGCAGCATCTCCGAAATCAATCTTTTTTCTATGTACGGTTTTTCGTTCAATATCTCTGTCTCTTCCCATGCAAAATCATGATCAAATTGTAATTTATATTCACTTAAGCGGTTAGATGTTTTCCAACAAATTTGGTTTTTAAATTCGTTCGAAATTCTAGTTTTTAGTTGTTTGGCCGATATAAGAGGTATCACAATTTTTGCATAAGATTTTATAAACAACAATGTTCTTGGATAAGGATTTTTATGAACTTTAAGGAGAGATTCTAGTCTAGAAGTCTAAAATTTAGTCTAGAAGTTTAAATTTATGTATTTTTTACCAATTTTTTTTATAAGGAAAGAGATGTCAAAATAATGCTTTTTGCATTATATTTTTTATATTTCAACATATAAAAAAATTTTTTTATCTTTAGAAATGTAGAAAATTGCGACTGTAGCCTACGGGTGCATTAAAGCGTGCAGCGCGTACGTAATATTTTAATACGTAATTTTTTCAACGTAAATAATATATTGGCGTATGGCCAATTAGTGGGGAATCTCAACATTTTGTGAGACAAATAAACCAATTATTAAAATGCAATTATTAAAATGTATTAAATTTATGGGACCATAAACCTCAGTTTATCTGAAAAATTTTAAAATATTTACAGGATGACTGCTATTTGAAATTAAGTGTCAATTTTGACGAACTTTTTTTCGTTTTCAATCTGTTTAAAGAAATAATTATTTTGGAAAATTTATAGCATTTTTAGGTTAAGGTTTCATAAAAATGGTCTCATAAAAATGATCTATTTTTCATAGGAAAAAATTTCATGCCAATCGGATAATTGGTTGAAGCTGTTTCACATTTCCCACCAGTTTGGAAAACATGAATTCAAGAAAAACGTTTTAAAAAAATTCGTTTAAAATTTGATTTTAAATTATAACTTTAAATTATAACTTTTTGTTAACTATAATATTTTGTAACTTACATTTAATCAGCGATTCCTGGCTCATAAATCAATCCTTAAGTTTCGATTTAGGTAATAGTAGAAATCTATAGAAATTGCCTTATCAACTAAGATTCTCTTATCAACTAAGCAAGATAAACTTCGCGCGCGTCGTACCGTTAATCTCACTTGATTATCGACCAGTGCAAAGTCTGATTCAACATAATTGCTTTAAAATTTTAAATATTGCAAAATCATTATAGGCATATTCTATAAACTTTAGAGATGTAAAAAATGTAAAAAAAAAATCGATTTTTTTTACCCTCTAAAGTGTAGAACTTCCCCTTAATAAATCATTTATAATAATTCAGATTAAATACAATAATTCAATGAATCAATTAATTCACAGTTATTACTGATTAAATCTTGAAGCAACATGTCTGTTCTTTTATTCTTTAATTTTAATTTTAATTTGTGACGACCTTTGATTGGTTTTTATTAATTTTATGATATATATATATA